>NC_072789.1:17574091-17642225 GCF_022539595.1 Amphiprion ocellaris | reverse complement strand
TGCATGAGATAAAACTGAATAAGTTGCTTGAAATTAATGAAAGACAAGAATCAAGAAATAAAATAAATACATTATGCACTATATATATATGAATAAACAAATAAAAACACAAAAAGAATAAATGGAAGAACAGTTTATGGACTGTTAGGATCTGGTGTTTATCCCATCAATATTTTAGTGGAAAAACAAGTTAAAATAAAGTCATGACAACAATCAATTCTATTAACTGTGCAGATAAACTTTATTTAAAAGCATAAAGGCCTTTATTTTTATTTACAAGATGAGTCAGGATTATGTTTCATGATTATGATTGTAAAAAGGTTAGATTGATTCATTACCAAAGATGAGGTCATGATAAACTAAAAGATAACAGTGGAACATCCCCAGAAACAGATGAAGGACTGAAAACCTGGAACTGAGGCTCCAAGTGGGCAGATATCAGTCAGAGGGTAAAAATGTGGATTTTCAGCTCAGAATCAGAGTCTGTGTTCATGAACCAGCCTCTGTTTGCTGCATGGAGCTGAAATGACAGTAAATCTCAGACTTCATCTGACTCTGACTGACTTCCAGTCTGACTTTGGTGTTTTGTTCTTTACTAAGTCTGAGGATAGAAAATACTTGGAGTTCACCAGGAGACTGAATGTTGATGAAGACTTGAAGATTTTCTGGCTCATTTGAAGAATGGACCAGGAGGAATCTCAGTGGATGAACTGAGTCAATAAATCAAACTGGACAAAATCTGTCCAAGAGGAAGCAGATGTTTGACAGCAGCAGCTGATAGAAAACCTGTTTTATTGGTAAAGAGCTGCACGACCTGATGAAGGAAACAACTAAAGTCTGACAAAACTGAACAACAAGATCTTCATGTGTGGAACAAAGCAGAGTTCTGGGAGTCTGATGGACTGATGAGACTAAAGTGGACTGTTTGGGCAGAACATCTGGAGGCAGAAGGACCAGAAGAACAGCATCAACAGTCCTGTTGGTGGCTTTGAAGCTGCTAAACTGGAGCATGTGAGCAGCAGCATCTGAAATATGATCCTGCAGTGACAGAAACATCCTGAAACTTACTGCACACTCTGCAACCTGACATCAACCTCCAACGTTTCATGTCAACATTAACTGCAGTTCTCCATCATTCACAGTGTGGAGCTGCAACACTAAACTACACAGTGATAACAACACACTTTACACTGGTTCCCAGTCCACCTCCCAGTAACATGGTCCAGTCAGAGTCTCTACACACCAGCTGCTGCTGCTGCTTCAACCTCTGGATCATCAGGACACACTTCATCCTCTCAGCACAAACACCGTCCTGATCAGCATCACTTCCATCTGCAGAGAGAAGAAGAAAGAACAGAGGAGATCAATGAGTTTGATCAGCTGATCATCAGGATCAAGAGCAGCAAGATTTCAGTCTCACTGATCTCAGAACTGTGACAAACATCAGACTGATCAGCTGATCACTGTTGAAAAGAGACAACAAACAACAACTGTCAGCTGGAATCAGCTTTATTTCCTCGACACATCAACACAACAACAACAGTCGGCTTCACATCCACTCAAACTCACCATGACAACAAGCTTGTGGCTCCTCTGATTGGCTGACTGCTGTCTCTGTGTTTCTGTCACTGTTCTGCTCTCAGAGCTTCACTGAGAAGCTGCAGGTTTACAGGAGACTCTGGATCTTTGCTTTGATACTGACTGAGTTTAGTAGAAAACTGCTGAAAGCAGCAGAGACTGATGGAACCTTCTACTGACCTCAGAGTCTTCAGGCTGCAGTCTGGATTCTCCACAAGATCTAACAGATGTTTCACTCCTGAATCCTGCAGCTTGTTTCTACTCAGGTCCAGATGTTCCAGATGGGAGGGGTTGGACTTCAGAGCTGAGACCAGAGAATCACAGCTGATCTCTGACAACCAGCAGCTCTCCAATCTGAATAAAGAATAAAAGATGTAGATAAAATCATTGATGATCCATCAGATGTGTTCAGGTTCTGAATGTGCAGCTCAACATTACTTTGTCCTCATCAATCAGCTTTTCTCTAAAAGCAGCAGAGTGACTTTGTCCTTCTGTTATTGTGGATCATCATCATGTCAGCCTTCTACACACATCATCCACATGTCAACACAACATTCATCCACCTATTCATGTCCACACATTAATAACATGCTGCATCATCAACAGGATCAGGATCAGTCAAAGAAAACTCAACACAAACCAAAGAAATATTTCTACTTCACTCACTAAACTTTGTCACTTCAAACTGATCTGAGTTCAGAAGATCTTCTGGATCCAGATGTGACTCTTCAGCACAAATTACAAACATTTATTTACTTTCAATGCTAACACTCAACATTTTCTACACTTTCTGCTACAAACACTCATCTCTTGTTGCAACACACTAAAAAAAAAAACAGAAAATATGAACCACAGCAGATTTACAGCTTCATGGATGGAAGTTCTGTTGAACATAAATGAGCTTCAGTTTAATTAAACATATCAGATCTACAACAGTAACAGACAGACACTGAACTGACCTCAGAGTCTTCAGGATGCAGCCTGGATTCTCCAGAAAACCACTCAGATGTTTCACTCCTGAATCCTGCAGGTTGTTCCAGCTCAGGTCCAGATGTTCCAGATGGGAGGGGTTGGACTTCAGAGCTGAGACCAGAGAATCACAGCTGATCTCTGACAACCTGCAGTCCTCCAATCTGAATAAAGAATAAAAGATATGAGTTCAGGAGACAAAGTTCCTGCTTGAAATCATTCAGAGTTTCATCATGAGTTCAGAGCTGAAGAAGCTTCAGAACGTCCAAGTTTAGAAAATGGAAACTCCAAACAGCTGAAGCCAACAGGATGCAGCTTCAAACAGTCCAACAGAAGCAGTGAAGAAGAGCTTCATTAATATTAATGACAACATGCTGCTGCTTCAATAAAGACGGAGTGACTTCAGCTCTGAAACTCTGCAGCTCCACCACTGGCTCCATCCACACAAACTCATGCTGAGCAACAAACACCAGGAAAAACACTCGGACATTTATTTCACTTTCTGCTCAGAGTCACACAAACACACAAGAAGGAAACGTGGACAAAATGAGGCTCCAGACTCTAAAATATCTTCATGTTCTGGAACCATGGAGACGTTTCAATCAGGACTCTACATTCAGATGATTTCATTATTGATCCATCTGTCATTGATAGTGGAAAGTGTCCATCACAGTTTTCAGAGGACCAGGTGACGTCTTCAAACTCTTTTCTCAAACACAAACATCTTCACTTTCAAATGACACAAAGCAGAGAAAAGAAGAAAATCAGCAGAAACTCAAGCAGAAAATGTTCCCATTGTTCCTGATAAATGACTTCAACTGTTCATCAGTTGAAGAAAAGCAACGTCCCAAAGAAATTAGGGGGGTTGCTTTGTTGGAAGCAACCCCCCTAATTTCTTTCATTTGCATCAACCCCGACTGTCAGGCAGGGGGGGGGGGATTGCTGTTATATACAAGAAGAATTTGAAATGTACTGCCACCTCACACAACAGTTTTACATCCTTTGAATATCTTGCTTTTATCATTGATTTAAAGGTCCCATCTTTGATTTAATTATCTACAGACCACCTAAGACAAACAGTATTTTTATTCATGAATTCTCTGAGCTTTTATCTTTTTATATGTCCAAGTTTGAGAAAATTCTTGTCTTAGGTGATTTTAACAAACATGTCTGCTGCCCTCCTCAAACGTTTCCTTTTTAGATACAATGAACTCTTTTAATCTCGTCAAGCAGTTGAAATGCTCACACACTCTAAGGACCACACACTCGCCTTCCACTAAAGTTCTCTTTTATTTCTCTTTATCACTATGTTCTACCTGTCAAAGCACTTTGTGAATGTTCTTCTGAAAGGTGCTATACAAATAATATTGTGATTATTATTATTAGTTTTAGAATCAACTGTCACAACTTTTGCAGTCAATCGAGGTTCAACCAGCAGATGCTGAATATTAGTTTCTGTCTCTCAGGATGAAAAACTGCTTCAATTACAGCTGAAACTATCAGTCCACTGTTTGATGAGTCCATGAACAAAACATCAGAAACATTTCCATCATGGTTTCACTCATTTATCCAGTAAAACATCAAACTGGTTCTACTTTGTTCACTGTCAACACTTTATCTTTTCTACCACATTAAACTGAATATTTGTGGTTTTAAAATGTTGCTGGAACAAAACCAGACATTTGAAGACGTCACCTTCAACTCTGACAAACTGGGATCAACATTTTTCAGTTTTTAACATCTGATGAACTAAACTACTGAAATAACTGACAGCTCCATCAATAATTAAAACAACTGTTAGTTGCTGCTGTCAGTTTGAATTGAAGAGAAACATGAGGTCAGATATGAGCTGAAGTTGTTCTGAAATGTGCAGCTCAACATTTCTCTGCCACAGTCAAAGGACGAAAGCAGAGAAGAAGAAAACAGACGTTACCATGAAGATCCTCAGTGAGGATCAGTAGAACATCAGCCTGATGGCTGCAGTTTAGAGTCACCTCAACTTTACATCACATTCATCTCAGCACACAAAGAAAACATGATGTCTGACCTCAGATACTTCAGGATGCAGTCTGGATTCTCCAGAAAACCACACAGATGTTTCACTGATGAATCCTGCAGGTTGTTTCCTCTCAGGTCCAGATGTTCCAGATGGGAGGGGTTGGACTTCAGAGCTGAGACCAGAGAATCACAGCTGATCTCTGACAAACTGCATCTATACAATCTGAATAAAGAATAAAAGATGTAGATAAAATCATTGATGATCCATCAGATGTGTTCAGGTTCTGAATGTGCAGATCAACATTACTTTGTCCTCATCAATCAGCTTTTCTCTAAAAGCAGCAGAGTGACTTTGTCCTTCTGTTATTGTGGATCATCATCATGTCAGCCTTCTACACACATCATCCACATGTCAGCACAACATTCATCCACCTATTCATGTCCACACATCAATAACATGGTGCATCATCAACAGGATCAGGATCAGTCAAAGAAAACTCAACACAAACCAAAGAAATATTTCTACTTCACGATCTAAATTTTGTCACTTCAAACTGATCTGAGTTCAGAAGATCTTCTGGATCCAGATGTGACTCTTCAGCACAAACTACAAACATTCATTTACTTTAACAACTAACACTGAACATTTTCTACACTTTCTGCTACAAACACTCATCTCTTGTCACAACACACTAAAGAAAACAGAAAATATGAACCACAGCAGATTTACAGCTTCATGGATGGAAGTTCTGTTGAACATAAATGAGCTTCAGTTGTCATTAAACATATCAGATCTACAACAGTAACAGACAGACAGTGAACTGACCTCAGAGTCTTCAGGATGCAGTCTGGATTCTCCAGAAAACCACTCAGATGTTTCACTGATGAATCCTGCAGGTTGTTCCAGTTCAGGTCCAGATGTTCCAGATGGGAGGGGTTGGACTTCAGAGCTGAGACCAGAGAATCACAGCTGATCTCTGACAACCTGCAGCCCTCCAATCTGAATAAAGAATAAAAGATGTGAGTTGAGGAGACAAAGTTCCTGCTTGAAATCATTCAGAGTTTCATCATGAGTTCAGAGCTGAAGAAGCTTCAGAACGTCCAAGTTTAGAAAATGGAAACTCCAAACAGCTGAAGCCAACAGGATGCAGCTTCAAACAGTCCAACAGAAGCAGTGAAGAAGAGCTTCATTAATATTAATGACAACATGCTGCTGCTTCAATAAAGACGGAGTGACTTCAGCTCTGAAACTCTGCAGCTCCACCACTGGCTCCATCCACACAAACTCATGCTGAGCAACAAACACCAGGAAAAACACTCGGACATTTATTTCACTTTCTGCTCAGAGTCACACAAACACACAAGAAGGAAACGTGGACAAAATGAGGCTCCAGACTCTAAAATATCTTCATGTTCTGGAACCATGGAGACGTTTCAATCAGGACTCTACATTCAGATGATTTCATTATTGATCCATCTGTCATTGATAGTGGAAAGTGTCCATCACAGTTTTCAGAGGACCAGGTGACGTCTTCAAACTCTTTTCTCAAACACAAACATCTTCACTTTCAAATGACACAAAGCAGAGAAAAGAAGAAAATCAGCAGAAACTGAAGCAGAAAATGTTCCCATTGTTCCTGATAAATGACTTCAACTGTTCATCAGTTGAAGAAAAGCAACCCCCCAAAGAAATTAGGGGGGTTGCTTTGTTGGAAGCAACCCCCCTAATTTCTTTCATTTGCATCAACCCCGACTGTCAGGCAGGGGAGGGGGGTTGCTGTTATATACAAGAAGAATTTGAAATGTACTGCCACCTCACACAACAGTTTTACGTCCTTTGAATATCTTGCTTTTATCATTGATTTAAAGGTCCCATCTTTGATTTAATTATCTACAGACCAACTAAGACAAACAGTATTTTTATTCATGAATTCTCTGAGCTTTTATCTTTTTATATGTCCAAGTTTGAGAAAATTCTTGTCTTAGGTGATTTTAACATACATGTCTGCTGCCCTCCTCAAACGTTTCCTTTTTAGATACAATAAACTCTTTTAATCTCGTCAAGCAGTTGAAATGCCCACACACTCTAAGGACCAACTCTAGACCTGGTGTTGTACAGCCGTCTCAGTCCCTACAATCTTGTGACCAAGGATATCTGTGTGTCCCATCAAAAACTCATTTTATTCACTATAGTTTTATCAACTTTACCGGCCGTCAGAATGCTCCAATCCACCACCGTGTTTTTAACCCCACGTCCTCCGTCAAGTTCTCCCAGCTTTTCATCTCTGCTTCTTATCCAAATTTTAACACAGACGAGCTGCTCTCCCTTTTCAACTACAATTATCAATCCATTTTAGGTTGCGTTGCCCCTTTTAAACTCAAACACTGCAGTAGCACATTACAGTCCTGGCTTAATGAAACCACACAAGAGTTTAAAAGAGACGCAGAAAGAAGGAAAGGAAATGGAAGAAGTCTGGTTTACATGTGTTTTCTGAAATTTGGAAAGATGCTCTGAAAAAGTATCAAACTGCAGTTAAAGAAGTAAGAACAGCCTTTTTTTCTAAGTTGATTTTAGCAAACCATTCTAACTCCAGATTTTTATTCAAAACAATAAATTCTCTTATTGCCTCCTTCTGTCATTTTATCCATCCCTCTCAAGAAACCTGTGAAACATTTTCACAGTGTTTTACTGACAAAGTTAATGACATCAGGCAATCAATTACCCCATCCGATGTCCTTTGATCTTCTACTCACCACATTTTTTCATATTTCAACAATTTTAGAACATTTTCTTTATCCCACATAATGGATGTCATAAATAAGATGAAACCAACCTCGTGCAGTCTGGACAGCATTCCCACAACATTTCTTCAAGAGGTTATTGACACTGTTGGGCCCAGCATTTGATGGATTATTAACAGTTCCCTTTTAACTGCTCCTTTCCCCTCTGCTTTTAAACATGCTGTGGTTCAACTCTGTCTAAAGAAACCCAACCTTGACCCCTCTGTTCTTAACAGTTTTAGATCAATCTCCAAACTTCCGTTTCTGTCCAAAGTTTTAGAAACACTAGTTTCCACCCACATTTGATCATTTATGTGTCATAATGACATCTTTGAAAGATTTCAGTCAGGTTTTAGAGCTCTTCACAGCACAGAAACCGCCCTCCTCAAGGTTACATATGACCTACTTCTAGCTGCTGACAAAGGAGAGAGCACAGTTTTAATTCTTTTAGACTAAAGTGCAGCCTTTGACACAGTAGATCACTATTTTAATGGACCGTCTTAGATCCTGGGTTGGTGTCAGAGATTCTGCACTTGACTGGTTTTATTCTTCTCTTTTAAACAGAACCATTTGGGTCACCATAGGTAACCACTCCTCCTCCTCAGCTCCTACTACTTGTGGTGTATCGCAAGGTTCACTTTTTGGCCCAGTTTTATTCTCTATTTATAAGCTCAGTCAAACTGCGTCACCATGTTTCTTTTCATTGCTATGCAGACGACACACAGATATACCTCCTGCTGAAACCTGCTGAAAGCCTAGCATCTGTTTTTAACTGTTCTAACGATATAAACTGGTGGACGGCACTGAACTTCTTACAATTAAACAACTCCAAATCTGAAATCATACTGTTCAACCCTCCAAATCCCCACAACAGCCTCACTGCCAACATCCTCGGTCCTCTATCCACTAATGTAAAGCCTGTTGCCAGAAATCTAGGCGTCCTGTTTGACTCTGACCTCAGTTTGACGCCTCACATCAACAAAGTCGTCCAATCCTGCTTCCTCCAGATAAGAACCATTGCCAAAATCAAACCAATCCTCCCTCAGTCAGACCTGGAAAAAACCATCCATGACCTCATTTTTTCCCGTCTTGATTCCTGCAACTCCCTTTTATTGGGCATTCCACAAAAATCCCTCTCCTGCCTCCAACTGGTCCAGAACCAGCAGCTCAGCTTCTTACTGGTTTTAACAGACAACATCACATCTCCTCTGTTCTAGCTTCCCTCCACTGGCTCCCTGTCTGTTTTAGAATGGATTTTAAGATTTTACTGATCACTTTTGAAGCTTGCCAGGGCCTTGTCCCTGGCTATATTTTAGACATGCTAAGCCCGTATGTTCCCTCATGCAGCCTTAGATTCTCAGGTGGGTCCCTCCTAGTCATTCCAAAGTCCAGGCTTTAATCCAATGGTGACCTGGCCTTCTCCATCAGGGCCCCTTGGCTTTGGAATGACCTGCCTGAGGAGATAAGGCTCGCACAATCAGGAAATTCTTTGAAATCACTTCTTAAAACTCACTTTGATAGACTCGCCTTCCACTAAAGTTCTCTTTTATTTCTCTTTATCACTATGTTCTACCTGTCAAAGCACTTTGTGAATGTTCTTCTGAAAGGTGCTATACAAATAATATTGTGATTATTATTATTAGTTTTAGAATCAACTGTCACAACTTTTGCAGTCAATCGAGGTTCAACCAGCAGATGTTGAATATTAGTTTCTGTCTCTCAGGATGAAAAACTGCTTCAATTACAGCTGAAACTATCAGTCCACTGTTTGATGAGTCCATGAACAAAACATCAGAAACATTTCCATCATGGTTTCACTCATTTATCCAGTAAAACATCAAACTGGTTCTACTTTGTTCACTGTCAACACTTTATCTTTTCTACCACATTAAACTGAATATTTGTGGTTATAAAATGTTGCTGGAACAAAACCAGACATTTGAAGACGTCACCTTCAACTCTGACAAACTGGGATCAACATTTTTCAGTTTTTAACATTTGATGAACTAAACTACTGAAATAACTGACAGCTCCATCAATAATAAAAACAACTGTTAGTTGCTGCTGTCAGTTTGAATTGAAGAGAAACATGAGGTCAGATATGAGCTGAAGTTGTTCTGAAATGTGCAGCTCAACATTTCTCTGCCACAGTCAAAGGACGAAAGCAGAGAAGAAGAAAACAGACGTTACCATGAAGATCCTCAGTGAGGATCAGTAGAACATCAGCCTGATGGCTGCAGTTTAGAGTCACCACAACTTTACATCACATTCATCTCAGCACACAAAGAAAACATGATGTCTGACCCCAGATCCTTCAGGATGCAGTCTGGATTCTCCAGAAAACCACACAGATGTTTCACTGATGAATCCTGCAGCTTGTTCCTGCTCAGGTCCAGATGTTCCAGATGGGAGGGGTTGGACTTCAGAGCTGAGACCAGAGAATCACAGCTGATCTCTGACAAACTGCACCACTCCAATCTGAATAAAAATGAAAAGATGTAAATAATATCATTGATGATCCATCAGATGTGTTCAGGTTCTGAATGTGCAGCTCAACATTACTTTGTCCTCATCAATCAGCTTTTCTCTAAAAGCAGCAGAGTAACTTTGTCCTTCTGTTATTGTGGATCATCATCATGTCAGCCTTCTACACACATCATCCACATGTCAACACAACATTCATCCACCTATTCATGTCCACACATCAATAACATGCTGCATCATCAACAGGATCACGATCAGTCAAAGAAAACTCAACTCAACACAAACCAAAGAAATATTTCTACTTCACGATCTAAACTTTGTCACTTCAAACTGATCTGAGTTCAGAAGATCTTCTGGATCCAGATGTGACTCTTCAGCACAAACTACAAACATTCATTTACTTTAACAACTAACACTGAACATTTTCTACACTTTCTGCTTCAAACACTCATCTCTTGTCACAACACACTAAAGAAAACAGAAAACATGAACCACAGCAGATTTATAGCTTCATGGATTGAAGTTCTGTTGAACATAAATGAGCTTCAGTTGTCATTAAACATATCAGATCTACAACAGTAACAGACAGACAGTGAACTGACCTCAGAGTCTTCAGGATGCAGTCTGGATTCTCCAGAAAACCACACAGATGTTTCACTCCTGAATCCAGCAGCTCTTTGTTGCAGCTCAGGTCCAGATGTTCCAGATGGGAGGGGTTGGACTTCAGAGCTGAGACCAGAGAATCACAGCTGATCTCTGACAAACTGCAGTCCTTCAATCTGAATAAAGAATAAAAGATGTAGATAAAATCACTGATGATCCATCAGATGTGTTCAGGTTCTGAATGTGCAGCTCAACATTACTTTGTCCTCATCAATCAGCTTTTCTCTATCAGAAATGTAAAGAAATCATTTTTTCATTGCCTTTTTCTTGGTGACTGACCTCTGACTCGTCTTCAGAGGTTCACTGCTCTGGTAAAGATTCATGGTGTGACCAGCTGCTTCTTCTTCTCCATCCAACCAATCGTCAGCAAAAATAAATAAATCCTTCTGGCTCGGTAAGTACTTTACAACCGCCTCGTAATCTGCAAACTGTTTTTTCCCTGTTACATTATTATTTTTAAATAGAGAATGGTAGCAGACCTATTTAAAAACATATTTAAAAAATCAAGCTTAAACTTGAGTGTCTCCTCAGGAGGAAGTGATTTTATACACAAACTTATTAAAAGACAGAAAAACTTTACTTGTGAAATGACACAAGGAAAGTGTCAGTTTCCCTTATAAACCTTAACCCTTTAAAATCCTCACCAAGAAAAAGGCAATGAAAAAATTATTTCTTTACATTTCTTATCTCTTTGGGGTACTAATAACAACAATCAATTAATTGTTTTTTATGACGAGACCCAGCGGTTTTTAAAATATTGACCTCTACCAAACGGTTGAGAAAAATTATTTGACCCTTTTAATTTTTTTTTTTTACATTTCAAATGACACAGTTGTGTTCAGCAACTCCTTAGGCACCATAATATGTCAAAAGTATTACTTTACCTTTGAAAATCACAGCAAACAGTGGAGTGACATGTGAGGAGGGATTTTGCTCGTGTTAACTTCCTGTGAACAGACTAACTTGCTCTACAGGCCATTTCAAAACACAGTGACGTCTACTGGACTTTTTTTAGTATAATGTACCTCAACTGAGTGGTAGAGATGATTGAAACAGGTGGAATTAAGTCAAACATATTTTTCAATCAGATCTAGTGAGTGAAAATGTGCTCTAGCAAATGGTTGAGCAGAACGTTAAAGGGTTAAAAAGCATTCTCCAGACTCATGGAGGCCGTCATGAACGTGTGTGTGAACGTAGCAGAGCATTCAATGAGTGATGTGAGACTGACAGCAAACAATAAGGCTTTGAGAGGCCTATGTCTGCTCCACATGCAAAAAAGTCTGACTGTGACAGCGACAACATGGACTTCTCAGGCCATGTATGTTAACACATATATGCAGAGTTGTGTATATGCAGGGAAACAAACCTGATAACTAGAGCATCATTAGCAGAGTTGTTGCTATTCCTTGCAGGTTTTCTAAGCAGTAATGTCCAAAACACTACTATGTAACACAACACAGATGCTGTTAGAACAAGTCATACAGACACAGTAGCAGCAGCAGTAGCAGGATGGTGGGAACAAGTAAAGGGTGATGTTGAGCTGTGGATATTCCTCTATATTCCTTGTTGCTGTTTCTGGCAGGTTTTGTAAGTAGTAATGTCCAAAACACTACTAACACCACACTACTGTGTAACACAACACATGCAGTAGTAGGATGAGGAGGAGGAGGAGGAGGAGGAGGAGGAGGAGGAGGAGGAGGAGGGGGGGAGTTAAGGGTGATGTCACCCCTAATTATGCTAATTTTATGCTGACCTCATTTCTTTTGTTCTCACAGAGAACAATAGATCCATCAACATTTTGACAGAAAGTATATAGATCCTCTCGAACACTGAAAATTCATGAACCAGAAACCATGATTTCAACTGAAGATATAAAGTGAGTGAACTGACCTGAGAATCTCCAGTTTACAGTTTGGACTCTGCAGTCCATCAGAAAGATGCTTCACTCCTGAATCCTGCAGGTTCTGGTTGCAGCTCATGTCCAGTTCTATCAGATGGGAGGGGTTGGACTTCAGAGCTGAGGCCACGACTTCACAGTGACTCTCTGAGAGTCTACAGGCAGAAAGTCTGTAATGACACATAAATGACAAAACATGTCAACATGAAAGCAAACACTTTATATTTCCTTCATGTATTTATACCAGAACATTTGGACACATCAGTGGTTCAGCTGATCTTCTCTGTATTTGACATGAAACTGAATTCTCATCAGCTTCTCTCACACCTGCACACTCTGAATCTGTAAAACCTTTATAGAAATATAAATAATGTAAATGTTGAATCTGCAGATGGAGGACAGAAGATGGACTTCCATTCAGGCTTCCATACTGTCCACAGTCTGTCAATGTGATCTGATCCCATGTCTGACTCCACAAAGTTCTCAGGAGAACATCTGGATCAGAAGAACATTTTCTGTCCACTGTTTTTACTGGGACTTTACAGTTCCAATTGAAAGATGATGATGTCTCTGCTGTGGATCTGCTGCTGTCAGCTTCACCTCCATCACTCAACATTTACAGTCTGCTGTCAAACGCTACACAAATCAAACTGATCACTGGACAACATCACACCTGAACATCATTAATATGAACATCAGGAAATATTCTGATGTGATGACAGCTGTCCACAATTTCAGACCAATTTCTAAACTCCCTTTTATTTCCAAGGTTTTAGAGAAAGTTGTTTTTAACCAACTCCAAGAATTTTTAAAACGGGTCAATGTTGGGGAAGTGTTCCAGTCTGTTTTTAAGCCTCTGCATAGCAGTGAAACTGCTCTTTTAAAAGTTTTTAATGATCTTCTTCTAAACCTTGATTCTGGTGATTGTGCCTTTTTAATTCTCCTAGACCTAACAGCGCCGTTTGACACAGTGGATCCACTATTCTTCTGTCACGCCTCAAGCACTGTGGAGGCATTAAAGGCACCGCTTTGGACTGATTCAAATGTTACCTCACAGATAAATCCTTCTGTGTGCAGTTGGGGTAGGTTTTCCTCCTCAGTGGCCCCTCTGACCTATGGGGTTCCCCAGGGGTCAGTTCTGGGCCCTCTACTGTTGTCCCTTTATATGCTACCTATGGGGTCAATATTTAGGAAGCAGGATATTCCTTTTCACTGCTTCGCTGACGATGTGCAGGTGTATTTGCCATTAAAGGTCCCTTCTAAGGGATCTTTTCATGCTGTGTTTAATTGCATGAGGGATATAAAAACATGGATGGACTTGAATTTCTTAAGATTAAATGAAAACAAAACTGAGATTGTCCTGTTCCGTCGCCCTGACCTGGTCCAGGTCCTTGGCAGCTCCCTTGGTCCACTAGCACCTTATATATAATCGCAGGCTAGGAATCTTGGTATTATTATTGATGGGGCGTTTAAATTAGACAAACAGATCAGCTCAGTGGTCAAGGCTAGCTTCTTTCAGCTTCGGCTTCTAGCCAAAGTCAAACTCTACCTAAGAAGGGCTGATCTAGAAAAAGTTATCCATGCTTTTATTACATCATGCTTGGACTACTGTAACTCCCTGTACGTCTGCATTGACCAATCAGAACTCAACCGTCTGCAGCTTGTTCAGAATGCAGCAGCTCGTCTCCTAACAGGGACAAAGAAACACCAGCACATAACGCTGGTGCTTTCCTCATTCGCTGGCTTCTGGTTAGGTTCAGGATTGATTTTAAGATTCTTTTATTTGTTTTTCAGTCTCTGAATAAACTGGCCCCAGAATATTTGTCTGACCTTGTTAAGGTGCATCAACCCTCCAGAGCTCTGAGGTCAGCTGACCAGATAGTGAATAAAATCTGCTTTCAGAAGATCCTCATGTAAAAATAACTTGAGTGTTTTCGCTGAAAACTGTCTGAACCTCCAACATGTTGTGATAAAGTGATGCTGTGATAAAATCTGGACAAGAACATCTACAGTTCTTCATGTGTTTCAGTAGATCTGCATGTTTCCTCCATCAGCCAAAGGAAGAAACACAAAAGAAAAAAAACGTCAGATGAACAAATATTAGAATGAAACAGAAAACAGTTATTAATTTAACTACTTTAAATACAATCAACTAAAATAAATCTACAGTTTCACAGCATTAGAAACACCTCAAGAACATCTGAGACTGAACACAGATGACATGTGATGTTTGAAATAAACAAGAGGAACACTGAGAATAATGAGAATGTTCTGGTGAGAACATCTGAAGAACTGAACTACTGATCTACACTGACTGATCATGTTCATCACATCTGGACTCACCGAGCCTTTCTGCAGTTCCTCACAGCTGGAATCAGTCTCCACCGTCCCTCCCTTGTTGTTCTGTACTTCTTCAGGTCCAACTCATCCAGAACCTCCTCTGACATCTGCAGCATGTAGGCCAGAGCTGAGCAGTGGATCTCAGAGAGTTCCTTCTCTAATCTGTTCTCTGACTGCAGGAACTCTTCAATCTCCTGATGTACTGAGAGATCCTTCATCTCCATCAGACAGTGGAAGATGTTGATGCTTCTGTCTGGAGACATTTCATCACTCTTCATCTTCTTCAGGTTGTTGATGACTCTCTGGATCATTTCTGGACGGTTCTCTGTCCGACCCAGCAGACCTCCTAAGAGTCTCTGGTTGGACTCCAGACAGAGGCCATGAAGGAAGCGAACAAACAGGTCCAGGTGACCATTTTTACTGAGGAGGGATTTCTCCATGACTCTCTTCAGGAACACATCCAGAGTGTCTCTGTTCTTGTCTTTCCAGTCTTTTCCCAGGAAGTCCTCCAGAACCTTCTGGTTCCTGTTGGTGTAACAGTGGAACATGTAGACTGCAGCCAGAAACTCCTGAACACTCAGATGGACGAAGCAGAACACCTTGTCCTGGTACAGTCCTCTCTCCTCTTTAAAGATCTGTGTGAACACTCCTGAGTACACTGAGGCTGCTTCCAGATCGATGCCACACTCTGTCAGGTCGGACTCATAGAAGATCAGGTTTCCTCTCTGCAGCTGCTCAAAAGCCAGTTTTCCCAGAGACTCAATCATCCTCCTGCTGTCTGGACTCCAATGTGGATCTGTCTCAGCTCCTCCATCATACTTGACCTTCTTGACTTTGGTCTGAACCACCAGGTGGTGGATGAACATCTCAGTCAGGGTTCTGGGCAGATCTCCTCCCTCTCTGGTTCTCAGCAGCTCCTCCAGAACTGTAGCAGTGATCCAGCAGAACACTGGGATGTGGCACATGATGTGGAGGCTTCGCGACTTCTTCATGTGGGAGATGATGCTGCTGGCCTGCTCCTCATCTCTGGATCTCTTCCTGAAGTACTCCTCCTTCTGTGGGTCGGTGAACCCTCTGACCTCCGTCACCATGTCCACACAGTCAGGAGGGATCTGATTGGCTGCTGCAGGTCGTGTGGTTATCCAGAGGCGAGCAGAGGGAAGCAGCTTCCCCCTGATCAGGTTTGTCAGCAGCACATCCACTGAGGTGGACTCTGTAACATCAGTCAGGACCTCATTGTTGTGGAAGTCCAGAGGAAGGCGACACTCATCCAGACCGTCAAAGATCAACACAACCTGGAAGTCTTCAAAGCTGCAGATTCCTGCTGCTTTGGTTTCACTGAAGAAGTGATGAACAAGTTCCATCAAGCTGAACTTTCTCTCTTTCAGCACATTCAGCTCTCTGAAAGTCAATGGAAACATGAAGTGGATGTCCTGGTTGCTTTTGTCTTCAGCCCAGTCCAGAGTCAACTTCTGTGTTAACACTGTTTTCCCGATGCCAGCCACTCCCTTTGTCATCACTGTTCTGATTGGTCCATCTCTTCCAGGTGAGCCTTTCAGGATGTCTTCTGCTCTGATGGTTGTTTCTGCTCTGTCTGCTTTCCTGGATGCTGCTTCAATCTGTCTGACCTCATGTTCATCATTGACCTCTGCAGTCCCTCCCTCTGTGATGTACAGCTCTGTGTAGATCTCATTCAGGAGGGTCGACTGTCCTGCTTTAGCGATGCCCTCAAACACTCTCTGGAACTTCTTCTTCAGACCACATTTAAGTTCACGTCCACAAACTGGAGCAACAAGTTCTGAATGAAAACACAAGAAAGAAAAAGTGAAGTAGAAGTAACCTGGATATTAAAGCACCAAAGTAGCAATAAAGTGAAGGTGACAGTTTGTCCCCTAAAGACTGATTGTGTGAAGATATTCTGAGACTTTAGTAAACGTTCTGTTGATCAGCAGCTTCAGTCTTTCCACAAATCCTCTTACTGCTTTGCAGACAGTCAGCCAGCTTCTCCTGCTTCATCCTCCTCAGGAACAACACTGTGATCTGCTGAAACATCTCTCTGCTGCTCCTCTGCTCTTCATCATCACCATCCAACTCCTCCTCATCCTCCCTCTGACTCTCTGAGGAGCATTCTGGGTAATCTGGACTCACAACCTTCTGCATCTTCTTCAGCTCCTTCTTCACAAAAGTCACCATGTTGTCCTCCAGCAGCTGGAACAGAGAAATGTGTCAATGAGTCCATCAGAGTCAAATCATGGAGCCAAACATCAGATCCATGTTGGACACACTGACAGTCCACTGGTCTACAAAGAGCAGCATGGAGACGCCTGAACACAACAGATGGAGAACAACTTGTTGTCCATGAACTCACCATGAATATGGAGTCCAGGTGATGCTGCTGGACAGACTGAACTCTGGGAACCTCTGAGTTCTGCTGCTCCACTCTGTGGATCAACATCAACAGTTAACTCTCACTTTATCACACAGAGACAAACACCAGCTGAAGGTCCATGATGTTCATTAGAGATTCCAACATTAGTCTGTTTTCCACTGCAGGAACTTTCTCTTCATTTTGGCTCATTGTCAATCTTTGTTCTGACCACAGGAACCGTCCCTGTAGAACCTCTTTCAGGACTGTTTCTAGGAGTTCAAAGTTCCTACTCCAGGGTTGGAACTTCTGAGAGAACATGGAAAACTGCTCTGTAAGTCTGGATGCTGACTGATTAAACTCAGAGAGGACAACAAGAACCATTTTCCTGTCCTCTCCATCCTGGTCCAGCATCAGTCGTCTCCATCAACAATGTAAAATTCCCCCGATAGGCTAACATGCAGGCTAACATACAGGCTAACACGTAGGCTAGAATGTAGGCTAACATGCAGGCTAACATACAGGCTAACATGCAGGCTAACATACAGGCTAACGTGGAGGCAAACATACAGGCTAACATACAGGCTAACATGTAGGCTAACATGTAATCATACATGTAGGCTAACATGTAGGTTCACATACAGGCTAACGTGGAGGCTAATATACAGGCTAACGTACAGGCGAACATGTAGGATAACGTACAGGCTAACATGGAGGCTAATATACAGGCTAACATACAAGCTAACATGTAGGCTAACGTACAGGCTAACATGTAGGCTAACATACAGGCTAACATGTAGGCTAACATTCAGGCTAACATGTAGGCTAACGTACAGGCTAACATTAAGGCTAACATTAAGGCCATAAGTGTCAAACTCTGGCCGCGGGCCAAATTAGGCCCGCAATGTAATTATATTTGGCCCGCAAGGCAATATCAAATGACTGCTACAGTTGGCCTGCTGGTATTATACAGCACATGTACCACTATTACTACAAATCCCAGAATGTTCTGCTGGTGTTTCAGCACGTCAAACAGGACAAGACCCACAAACACCCTCGAAGTTAGGCATTGATTACAGCACAAGATCTAGTCAAAGAATTAAGACCATCGAAGGGTTAAAATACATCAAAATGTGAGGAAAACCTCCTTTAACGGCCAAGCAGAACATTTATAGAATTGAATTGGCTAAAAATGTTTCATTTCCAGGGTTAAATGTAATCTGGATAGTCCTGGTGGGTTTAAATTCTACTGGCATCATATCGATGATGAAACCATTTTTTATCCAGAGACAGCTGGGGTTATGGGAGCTTTTTATGGAAAAAATTAAATCTGTTAGAATTTGTTGATGAAACGGCAAATTCAGAATCTTATATAAAACATATGAAAAAACATTGAACCACTTATTTATTCTAAAAATGAAAAATGGATCAATCAGTGAGACAACGCTCCATGTCACAAATCACAGAAGACCACAGAATACTTTGGAAAGAGTGATATAGATGTGATGAACTGGCTGCCAAGTCCTCAGACCTTAATCCCATCAGAAAGTTATGGAGATTTATGGCAAGAAAAGTTCATAATGATGGAAAACAGTTCAATAACAAGGATGATCTGAAAAATTAACTATTAAAGCATGGGACAGAATTGATGAGAAATTGCTGCTTTCTCTGATTCAGAGCCTAAAAGGTGCAGAAGTGACTTTGCTTTATGGGAGACGATAAATTATTAAGTTCTGATCTTTATGTCGCCATTTTTAGCTGTATTTAATCAAATTTAATCCTCAAAGGAAATATAAAGAACTATAAAGACTCAAACAAAAAATACATATTTTTAGTAGTGAAAGGAATTTTTTTTTTTTTAAAACTAGATTTGAAAATTCATGATATTCTATACTTAAATTTATACCTGTTTTTATCTTTATGTCGCAGACTGTATATTGTATAGTATTAAGCTTTGCTTGTTCCATATTCAGTGTTTAAGCAAACTAAACAAAACTTGTTTGGGTAAATATGAAAAGGTTCATTGTGATATTTGGAGGAAGATTTTTTCAATAAATATCAATGTTGGCCCACGACTTTTCCCAAATTTTAAATTTTGGAACACTGTGCATTTGAGTTTGACACCACTGATGTAGGCTAACACACAGGCTAACATACATGCTAACATACAGGCTAACATGTAGGCTAACACACAGGCTAACATACATGCTAACATACAGGCTAACATGTAGGCTAACATACAGGCTAACATACAGGCTAACACACAGGCTAACATACAGGCTAACATATAGGCTAGCATACAGGCTAACATACATGCTAACATACAGGCTAACATGTAGGCTAACATACAGGCTAACACACAGGCTAACATACAGCCTAACATATAGGCTAACACACAGGCTAACATACGGGCTAACATATAGGCTGACACACAGGCTGACATACAGGCTAGCATACAGGCTAACATGCAGGCTAACATACATGCTAACATATAGGCTAACGTACAGGCTAACGTACAGGCTAGCATACAGGCTATCAAGGCTTATATGATCACAGAACTGGAGTTTTGTCCAGTAAAACTATTTCTTGATATTTTAGTGAACTCAGAGTTCTTGCTGTGATCCACCTAGTTCTGTTTTTAATGTCTCTGTGGATGATGTTCACGTTATTCAATTCACTTATTCAAAACATTTGTTCTGTCTGATGAGGAGCCAATCTGCTATCAGACTAGCAGCTCTGAAACCTTGTTCTGAACATCTTACCCGTCTGCAGCAGGACCTGGTTCTCCTTTAAATTCAGGAGGACAATCCTTAGACCAGTCACTCTTGAAGGACACACAGCTGGATCGAGGTCCAGGTTCATGTCCAGGTCCAGGTCCAGGTCCAGGTCCAGGTCCAGGTCCAGGTGGATTCCTGTGAATAATCATGCAGCAGTGATGTGATGCTGAGCTCTGACATGCACCAGAGTCCTGGACAGTTAGAGATGCTGGTCTCACCTCTGAGCTTTGCTCTGGTTCTCCTGTTCCCCACACAGAGAGCTTTTAGAGGGAGGGACTCCCTCCTCTCTGTCCTCACACTCATCCATGCTGCTCAACTCACAGCAGCTCACACACACTTTCTACCTTCACCTGCACAGGAAACAAACATCATTGATCCACTCAAATCCTCCTGGAAAAGATCAGCTGCTGCACTTCTACTATCAGTCCAGCAGATGGAGTCATGGAGCTGCAGAGACTCACCCACAAACCCAAAGTCAAAAAGACACCATGCAGTTTGGATTGCGAACAAACAAAGAAACATCAGCAGCTCATCAAACTGACTCAACTCCATCAATAATCTCATAGAAATATTGACTGATTGCAGTCAATCAATAACCTAATAATCATATTGATCCATGTTTAAACAGCAGTCATCCAAAGTTTGTGCTGAAATAAGAAGTGAACATGTAGAAACATCACAGAGCAGAAACAAACAGCAACATTACTGAAGTTAAAGCAGCAAACAAAGCAAACTTACACTTTATTCAAAGCGCTGAAGAAGAAGAAGAAAGTTTCCAGTCCACTCCTGGACGCTCAGACAGGTGATCTGTTTCCTGGAACCAGTCAGGACTCCACCTATGAGGAAGCACCAGGCAGACTTTCACAATAAGAGCACATTTTACAGGCTGATTCCCACTCATTTCATGTGACGGATTATTTCAACATTCAACCTTTTTCCTGTTAAAGACCAACAAATGGACTGAGTCTAATTAAAACCTGACTGAAGGAGCAGCAGAGTCACAAACTGCAGCTTCTGATCAACACACTGCTTCCTCCAGCAGCCACAAACTGACCGTCCACCACTTTCACTCTGATTTCTAACCACTGATTCAGGATCTGGAATGTTGGACAAGCAGATGGAATCAGTTCTGATTATGGGGGAGTTGGAATATGGAGAAAAACTAAGGAGTCATTTAAAGTTTCATCTCTGAGCCTCAAACCCCCAGTCAGAGCAGGTTTTCATGTTTGAAAACTACATTCTACATGAGACAAACTGAGACAAAACTACAACAATTAGTCAAACTGACAGACAAAACTATTAAAATGAGACACACATTTACAGAAATAAAGCTGAAAATGACAAAAAATAGACATATAAAACACATACTGACAGTAAAGACAGAAATTATGACTCAAAATCGTAAAAAATTACTCAAATTCAGATCATAAAAATGATAGAAATCAGACAAATTGTGATCCAAAACTAAAAAACCTAGACAAATTAAGACACAAAATTACGAAAATAAGAGAAATTATGACTCAAATTGACACAAAGGTGACACAAAATGGCAAAAATGAGAGAAATTAAAGCAGAAAAACTACAAAAATTAGGCAAACTAAGGCCAAAACTACAGAAAAATGAAAATGACAGAAATTGAAAGAATGAGGACATAAAATGACACAAAGGAGACATAGAATGGTAAAAATGAGACAAATTAAGGCACAAAATGAAAAGAAATTAGACTAAGACACAAAATGATTAATAAAAATTGACACAAAACAACATAAATGGGACACAAAACCAAAAAAGTGAGAAAGTAAAGCACAAAATGCCAAAAATGCGAGAAATTAAGACAGAAAAACCACAACTCTGAACACAACCTGGACCAGGTTAGCTCCACAGCATCAGTTACCATGGAGATATAGCTCCACAGTATCAGTTACCATGGAGATATAGCTCCACAGCATCAGTTACCATGGAGATATAGCTCCACAGCATCAGTTACCATGGAGATATAGCTCCACAGCATCAGTTACCATGGAGATATCGCTCCACAGTATCAGTTACCATGGAGATATAGCTTCACAGCATCAGTTACCATGGAGATATAGCACCACAGCATCAGTTACCATGGAGATATAGCTTCACAGCATCAGTTACCATGGAGATGTAGCTCCACAGCATCAGTTACCATGGAGATGTAGCTCCACAGCATCAGTTACCATGGAGATATAGCTCCACAGCATCAGTTACCATGGAGATCTAGTCAGGTACAAAGAGACACACCTTCATGATCCTGAAAACTCCGAGTTTGGACTCTACATACCTGCTGAGCCACTAATCTGGCTTCATAGTGCAGAACTCTGGGCTAACTGTGAACAGGAGACCCACCCCTACAGCTATGCTAACTCCAGCTAAAGCTAACTAGCTGTTTCACCCCGAGGCTTCATGCAGTTAGTGGTGGGGTACATATGCAGTCAGAACCAGAGGGAACTAGCTGCCAAGCCTAACAGGAGACAGGTAGAATCCAAAGAGACGTCAGCAAACCCCAGACAACGAACACAACAACAAGACAAACAGCTGAACTACTGGAAACACAAACCAGGGACTAAACACACCTCTAACAAGCACAATCAACATCATGCACACACCTGACATTTCCTCTCACTCACTGATTGGCTGAAGGATCCAAAAGCAGAAACCCTGCCAGCTAAAGCAGATCAAGCAGTTTTCTAACAAGCGATCCGTCTGGAACATGAAGCAGAGCAAGAAAACAACACAAAACACATGACACACAACATCAGCTCCAGCTGGATCAGTGCTCTGCTCTGATTTTGGGGGAGTTTAATGACTGGAATGATCCATGAACCAGATCCGGGGCTCTTCAGAAAACACTGGGGGCTACAGCTTGGGATGTCCGGCTCTAATGACGCCACTGAGTCCAAACAACAAACTGAGTCTCACTAAACAGCACATTTCAGTCACCAGTTTGGTGTTGAGGATAAAACAGGATCACATGAAATGTCCAGTCCTCAGTCTGATGGGACGTCTGTGTCCTCTGGAAGAAAACTTCTCTCTGTCTGCACACTTGCTTTGAAAGACACTGAGCCTCATGTTTGTGTTTGTTGGTGATGAAGGAGGAACCTCAGAGACTGCAATCAATCAAAGTTCTACTTACTCAGCTTCTTCCCACCAGTACAGATCTCTGCTGTCTGGGTTTGAGCAGAAACATAGAAAATCCTGGGCTGCTTCTCCGTCACTGGTCCTCTGTGTCTGCAGGCTGCCGTCACTCTGAAACACATCAGAGAATCTGTTTGAGGTGTGGATCAGAGAATCATTGACAGAGTAACAGAGCTATAAAACATACCAGGAACAGACTGTTGTCAGGTCATGCAGATAAGAAACAGGAACAAAGGTCAGAACACGACGACTGATGGAAAGACAGCTGGTATAGATGCAGATGCATGATGGAGGAACAGGAAACAGGGATGTTCCAGTACCACAACTGCTACATAAAGTTAAGTATATTGACATCAAACAGTGAATATCCAGATTCAAATTCAGATTCCTTATTGTCATTGCATAATACAACGAAATTCAAAACACCAGTAAAACGGGTCTCAAAAAATATATTCCTGCAACTAAGAACTGCTTTACAGAGTGCTGAGTCAGAATATAATCTGTGTGTCAGTGGGTCAAAATCACTATAAAGTACCTTTTGGTGTCCTCATCAGCATCACTAAGTTATCATTAACACATTACAAAAAAATGAAAAGCTTGGCTGTTATTACAAATGTTCATACAATGACACACAAATCAGTACAAGGACAAGTTTCTGAATATGTCATTTGCAATTTTATACCATTTTCTACGGTTGTGTATCTGCTTTTGCTACGTTCCACATGCTAATCTGCTAACTTCTAGCAGTGTAATAAGACATTAAATGACAAAACCAAAATACTTTTTAAATGATCTTATTGTTATTTCCAAGCTCTTGGGTAAATGTCATTTTGGCTTTTTTCACTTTTTATAATTCTATTTAATACTTTGTCCATGTCCCTAAAATTGCCGTCCACCCTGTGATGTCAGTGTCCACTCTGTCATTTTTCTGTTTTATGAAAATAAACAAGTTAGTTAAACCTTTTCACATTTTCCTTATAAACCAATCACTGCCAAATAATACTGTTTGAAACACGGGTCAGATTGCTGTTTTTCGAGATTTTATTTTGAAAAGAAAACAGAATTCTCACAGATTCTTTGAAACACAAACTATTTGCAGTTATTTCATTATTTTCAAAAGACTTTTTTATCAGCTGAAATGTATTATTGAGAAAAGGACAAAAGAGCTTTCTGAAAATGTACATAATATAATCACTGTGTTATAAAACTGGATTTATTTGCTTTTGACTTTGTCCTTGACAGATTGGACATATTTTATGATTTGCTCATATCTTATCTGCCTGCAGTAAATTCATAAAAACTGTGGGACCTTGATGAACATGCATTTCCAACAGTCTAAGGTCAACTTTAATCAAGGGATTGAAACTGAGTGAAACATTTTGACTTTTTGGGGCAGAAACCATCATGATGCCTTAAAATCACTTTGTGCTGATACTGACCTCAGTGGTTTTACAGATTCTTCTTTGTGTCACAGTCACACTTTGATGCTGTCTCATGTGGAGACGCTTAATCACATGTTTTTAATCTATTACACAGTGAATAATAAGCTCAAGCTTGACTTGAAACTCTATCACAAATTAAATGACGTCTGCAAGAAAAACTGCAACTTACCAGAAACTGTTCAGCCCTAAGAACAATAAACCAATAAGTTTATCCATCAGAGCTGCTGATGTGATGCAGCAGCATCCAGGACCCTCTACCTCCACTGGATATGAATGAATGAGCATTTAATGAGTTCATTAAAGATATCTCTTGGCCTTGGACATAACAGCAGCTTCCTGTTGCAGCTAATGAGCCAGAAATCCTGCATTACAACACAACAACATGAGCAGCAGCTGAGCTTCAACCTCCAGCCTCTGAGGAGCTGCACAGACGTCCTGGACCTGAGGCCTCCTCTGCAACAACAAAGTCCAAACTTCTTCCTTCTGGCTTTAAGCTGATTGATCACAGAACATGTTCTTCAGTTTGTCAATGCAACAATCCCTAGAAACAAGCCAGAAGCCTTCATGAAGCCTCATATCTGTCCAGGACATTAAAGCAGCGTTCATGCTCAGAAAACTATCTGTCCTCCTCCATGCAGCAGCACCTGCTACCTGAGAGGAAGTTCCTGCTACACTGTTAGAAACAAAGCACAAAGTCGCCACCTGCTGGAGCAGCTGGTGTCCTGCAGCTTCTTCACCTCAGAAAGACTCTGACAGCGTTCATTCTTTCCACTCTGACAGCTCACACTTCTTCACACAGGAACATGGACATTGATGTGACATAAAGCTGAGCTGAATCTCTACATGTGTTTGATCATTTCTTTGAAAAGACGTTTAAAATGAGTCCCTCACACTGAACACAGTTACAACATTTACACACAGATTACCTGTTCACAGCAACAGGCTGGTCGTCTTTAAAGGAGAGAAGAATATAGTTTGACTTGAATCCCCTAAAGGACACACAGCTGGATGCAGGTCCAGGTCCAGGTCCAGGTCCAGGTCCAGGTCCAGGTCCAGGTCCAGGTCCAGGTCCATTTCCATTTCCAGGTCCAGGTCCAGGTCCATTTCCATTTCCAGGTCTAGGTCCAGGTCCATGTCCAGGTCCATGTCCAGGTCCAGGTCCAGGTCCAGGTCCATGTCCAGGTCCAGGTCCAGGTCCAGGTCCAGGTCCAGGTCCAGGTCCATGTGCAGGTCCAGGTCCAGGTCCAGGTCCAGGTCCAGGTCCAGGTCCAGGTCCAGGTCCATGTTCAGGTCCAGGTCTGAGTCTCTGATGGATCCTGATAGAAGTTCATAAAGTCTCACATGTTTAATAAAGGCTCTACATGAAACACACATGATATATTTGTAGACAGTTTAATACTGAAGTCAACTAGAGACAGACCAATTATCAGTTTGACCAGGTGTCAGATCTGATATTCAGCATTTTTCCAATTATCTGTATTGTTCTTCTATAAAAACGGTTCCTGATCAGATCAATGTGTTTAAAATACTTTGTCTCTGCTGCAGCTGCCTCTATCTGTAGTCACTCTGTGATCTCCAGCAGCATCTCACCAAACACCATCTGATCAGTTAAACATCACAACTAACAGCCAATCAGCACTGAAGAATAAATGATAAAAAGTTCCCTTCTGATGAAACATGTCATTATGGTTTTAGGGATTAAAGGATTAACTGCTTGGTCTATAAATGTTCAGATGATCAGTGTTTCTGAATGTAAAAGATGATTTACTGTCAAAGATGAGGAAAGAATGCAGAAAATAATCACATTTAAGACGTTTAATGAGCTGCATATGACGTTTTTTCGGACCAAAGGCTTTACTATGATGTTTTTTGAGCGACATACTATTATTATTTGGCCAATAAATAATCCAGTGTTAAAAATCAGACTGTTTCCATGGTGATGTGGATGATGATTCAGTAATCTCACGTTAAGTCTGACTCTGATGGATGAAAGACACTTTTAGTTTCATTCTTTCAGCTGCTGAAATGATTCTTGAAGCGATCAAAGAAGAAATGTAAAATGATTATTTGAATCGATAAATAGACTCATTTCCAATCTTATGAGGTCAACACTCAGACTGTGGAGCTTTAATTTGAAGGGACTGATCAGGAAAACAGTGTGACTTTTATTCATTTCAAGGCTGTTTTACTGTAATCATGTTTTAATATGAGTCATTTTAAATAAAGACACATGAAAGAAAATATTCATTAAATCAATACAGGCAATGTAATTTGAATGAACTGATCCATCATCTAGTGTTTAATCTAAGGATTCACAATAATATAAAATACAACTGTATTAATTCAATCCAGATATTTAACATGGAAATAAGCACAAAATTGAATTAAAGATTTAATTAGTAAAACAAACAACAAAACAAACTTCAATTTGTTTAACTTGGAAAACCATATTTTAGTGTCTTACCTTGAAATCACCAACATTCTTAAAAATATAACGGCAAAGTAAAGATTTCTCACTAAAGATGAATAACTGATGAACATTTAATGGCATTAACTCAGTTAATATGAGGAAACAGAAATCCATGTTCTAATATTTCTATCAAATATGTTTATGTCTATAAAATGTACTGGACATGAATAAAAATGTCTGCATAGTGAAATATATGAAGTCCATCTGCATTTATACATCATATTGATGTTTAAATAACGGGAACTGCAGCCCACGTTCAGTCAAGTTAGTGGAATTATGGATAAACAACGTTTCCAGGCAACTCTTACAAAATAAAAGCCGTGATTTGTTTTACGGAAAAACTACATGCTTTTGTAAATGTAAACAAACTGTAATAAGCGTTAGCTAGCTGCTCCACTTGTTCTGAATAGTTTTGTTCTCGTCTTTGTAAAACCCAAAGGAAAAATTAATCCATATTGTGGCTATTTATGAACCGACAACGGCATCCCTGGAGAGACCGGAAGTGTTAGCCGAGCTAGCGGAAATGCTAACGAGGGTCTGCTCTGGCACGAATTATTACCGCAATACATGTAGCTTTTAAAATAGCTTCTGTCCCAGACCCAGAGCTGTATCTCCGTTTCAGTGTGAGCTCTAATGTTTCTCTGTGTCTGACTTCCTCTAATAAAATCCTCCTGTTCACTGGGAGCTGCAGCTACAACCTCAGCCTCATGTAGATCAGATCAGAGCAGGGGGCGCTGCTGACCTCTGGTGGACACAGGCGGTAACGACACTATTATTATTAAATGCAAAGCTGGAGACATTACAGATGAGCAGCACTTCCCGTTTTGCTTCAAGCGTTTCCTTTTCTGTGGGAATCGGGTCCAAATGGCTCTTTGAGTGGTAAAGGTTGCCGACCTCTGATCTGGACCTTTATTTTCTTCTAATAGATCAAGTCTACTTTGACTCTCTGAACCCTCTTGGAGGTCAGAGGATCAACAGGCTGATTCTGAGTTCGGCCTCCCAGAGAAGGAAGTGGTCTGAGACTCACTCCAGGACCTGGACTTTGTGCAGATGTGTGATGAGGACCAGCAGCAGCTGGTCTCTGAGCTGACAGTGACTGAGGTCCAGCTCAGTCAGTCCTTCACAGGAGTCCAGCATCTGGACCAGACCTCCACAGACCCTCTGGTCCAGTGTGGTGTGACTGAGGTCCAGCTCTCCACCCAGAGCTCCACACAGGGACTCGGCCCGTCTCACTGTGTCCCTCTCAGAGTGGACAGGAATCAGGGACAGCAGCTGGAGGAGGACACTTTTACTGACTCTGAACAGGACAAACAGAGCAACAACCAACCTGACAAATCACGTTGTAATGCTTATGCTTCATCTGATCGTATGAACGCGATCATGTGAAATGTGAAAAAGGTAAAGTTTCCATCACTACAAGTTGACTTTGACTAACAACTAGAACTGGAAGACTGATGAGGACTGCAGATGTGAACTGAGGTGTAATTTGTGTGAGAAAACTTCTCCACTTGGCCTGATTGTGTTTTTTGCTTCTGTGTTTGTAAAGTTCAAATGGAAAATCAGCCACTTACCAGGAGAATCCTCTTCTGCTTGATGAAGTAAAAAAACATCCAGAACAGTGGATTTCTGCCCTCTGGTGGCCAAAGCACAAAACTAGAACATCATGTTTTATCAAAAGCAACACAACTTATAGATATGCAGCACTTCCACCAAGTGATTCAAAATACAATAGAAATTATTGTAGTTGGGATTTTCCCGTGTGAGATAAAACTGAATAAGTCGGTTGAAATTAATGAAAGGAAACAGAGAAACTTTATTTACAGCATAAAGGCCTTTGTTTTTATTTACAAGATGAGTCAGGATTATGGTTTCATAACTATGATTGTAAAAAGTTTGGACTGAATCATTACCAAAGATGAGGTCATGATAAACTAAAAGATAACGGTGGAACATCCCCAGAAACAGATGAAGGACTGAAAACCTGGAACTGAGGCTCCAAGTGGGCAGATATCAGTTGGAGTTTGCCAGGAGACTGAGTGTTTTTTTTTTTTTTTTTTAATATATATTTTTATTGAACATTTTGTGCAAAGCAGAGCATTACAAAAACATAAACATTAAATAAATAAAATGAAAATTGGTGAATCCGCAGCGATTTTAACATTCTTTTGGCCAAGCCATTGACAGTAAGCCGGATCGCAGTCTTTGTGCAGAGGAGTAGTCCAAGTAGTCTAAGAAAGGGTCCCAGGTCTTGTAAAATGCATATGGCTTATTCATCAACAGAGTGGAGAAAGCCTCCATTGGTATTATGGCAATAACCGTTTGGAGCCACTGATGATGGGAGGGGGCTTCATCCGAAATCCATTGCATCATTATGCACTTTCGAGCGCAATGTAGCAGTATATGCAACAGCTTTCGCTTACCAAATCGCATAGGCAGTTCGTCCTCCAGACCAAGGAGACAAGTTTGAGCACTCAAGTTCAAATGGAACTTAAAAATTGTACAGAGCTTATCAATAATTGATTCCCAGAACTGCAAAATAGGTGGGCAATCCCACAAACAGTGGAAAAGGGTACCAACAGCGGAATGACATTTGTTACATATTTCAGATAATGAAGAATACATTTTATGCCTTTTCTCAGGAGTTATAAAGAGCCTATGCAGAATCTTAAATTGTCTCTCCCAGATGGAATTGGAGACAAGAGCCTTAAAAGGCCGGTTACAAAGTTCATCCCAGGATTCAGCTGTAATAGGTCCCAAATCCGTTTCCCACCGCTTTTTAACTTTATCTGCATTGTCCTTATTGAGTTTAGATAGGATATTCTAAACTGATTTTGAAAAAGATTTAAGTTTTGTGGTTTTTAGGATCAGAGATTCCATCTGGGAGATAGACATTTGGCCATCACATTCCTTTAGCCTACCAAGAATGAAATGTTTCACCTGCATATATCTGAAAACATCTCCACTACTAATACCGTATTTGTCTTTCACTTGTTGAAATGACAAAATTGCATCTCCGTCGACCAAGTCACCAACTGTTTTAATTCCCCTACGAAACCACTCAGAAAACCCTATATTAAGGCCCGGGATAAAATCAGGATTTTGGTGGATTGGGGTGAGTAAAGAAAAATGTTTTTTATAACCTTCTAAACTTCTCACTTTATGCCAGATACTTAGCATATTTTTCAATAATAAATTGTCCTTTGCGAGAAGTGAGGATTTCGGAGGGGAAATGTAAAGTAGATTCCACAAGGGGATATCGTTTAAGGAAGCGGATTCAGCACTTAAATAGATTGAACCCTGATCCGATCTGTACCATTCTAAAAGAAATTTAAATTGAGCAGACCAGAGGTAAAGTGGTAGCGACGGAGCTGCAAGACCACCCATACGTATTGGGAGAGAGAGGTAGCTGTATCTTAACCTGGGTCTTTTTCTGTTCCAAATAAATGAGACTATAGAACTATTTAATTTTGCTAAAACTCTTGAAGAAAGAACAAGGGGCAACATCTGGAATAAATATAAGAGGCGTGGTAGATGTTCATTTTGACAAGGTGTATACGACCCAGCAGGGATAGTGGTAGACTGCACCATCTGTCCAAGTCCCGGTTAACAGCTTGAATAAGAGGAGTGTAATTAAGATTGTATAAGTCCTTTAAATTAGGAGAGATCTTAACACCTAAATAGGTGAATCCATTCGGAGACCAACGAAAAGGCCGAGAAATACTAGGGGAGGCTTTGTATGAACTAGAAAGAGGAATAGCCTCGCTCTTAGAAAAATTAATTTTATAACCCGAAAAGCTGCTATATTGGGTGATTAGATTGATCAATTTTGGAATAGACCTGGATGGTGAGTTCAAAAAAATTAGGACATCGTCAGCATAGAGAGATATCCTATGCTGACAATTATTTAAAAGAAGCCCTTCAATACAGGGGTCCATCCTAATAGCAGCAGCTAGGGGTTCCATAGCTAGGGCAAACAACAAGGGGCTTAAAGGGCATCCCTGCCTACTTCCACGTTCAATGCTGAAATTATTGGATTTATGGCCATTAGTGATCACTGCCGAGAGAGGTGATGCATACAAGATTCGTATCCAATTAATGAACCCATCAGTCATACCAAACTTTTGGAGAGTAAAAAATAGATAAGGCCACTCGAGCCTATCAAAGGCCTTCTCTGCATCAAGAGAAATAATCATAGAATCAGAATTGAACGCGGAAGAGTGCTGGATGAGGTTAAGTAGACGTCTTAGGTTGTGTGTAGAGTATCGACCTCGGATGAATCCCGTTTGGTCATTATGAATAATGCTGGGCAAGATTGTTTCCAAGCGTGAGGCCAGTGTCTTTGTTGGTAAACAATGCTATAATAAAGCAAGACTTGAGTTCTGGTGTTCTTCTAAAACGTCATCAGTCAGAGACCAAGTACTGATCCAGTTCAAAGTAGCATCTGATCAAGAACAGATGAAATACCTGGATGTGTTCTGGCTCCGCCCACATTATGGAGGATCATCAGACCAGACTAGTGTGGACTTGGAGCCAAATAACCCACAATGCATTTAGACCAGCAGCAAAGACCCAGGAGGAAACTTTCAGAGGAAACACAAGTATTTTGGGAATACTACTGTTATTGTGACACAAAATGTAGTTTTCAGATGATTTCAGGGGAGAAAGTCGTTCTAAAAACATCAAATCTGTGGTGAGTTTATCCAGATGAACCTGATTAAAAATGAGCTCCAACGGTTCCAGAGATGTGAGCGTCCAGGTTAGACAGCTATGATGGACGGTCAGCCTCACTGTAGAGCTCCTTATCTGGACCAGACTTGAGAATCTGCTGCTCTGATGGTTCTATAGCAGTTAAACAGGATATTAGTAGTTTATGTTGATCTAACCGTCACACTTTGGAATCACACTTTATTTTTTATTGTTCAGAGAAAAATCAGAAAGAAGTTAAAGTTCATAACTTTATATTGTTCACGTTTTACTCGGTCACTGACTGCAATAATAAGAACAGATATGAATTAAAATACAGAATATCATATATTTTCAAGTTTTATTTCTGAGTCTTTTCACTACTAAAAATATGTAGATTTTTGTTACAGTCTTTGTAGTTCTTTATATTTGCTTTTAGGGCTTTATTTAGTTCAATGGCAACAAAAAGATGAGAACAAAAATAAAAACATTAGTTTTACTGCTTTACAAAAGATATTTTTTTCTATTTTCATTTTTACAATTAATTGTTGCCATGGAAGAGGATAAACCTTGTCTGAAGAAGAAAAAGCTGTGATTATTCAACATGGAAAATTAAATTCCACTTATCAACAAATAAGCAAACAAACATGAAGCTCAAAGTGTGTTATTAGTAATTTATTGAATAAAAAAGAAAGTTATAATAGTTTAAAACCCACAGGTAGACCAGATAAAACAGGAGAAAGACGTATTAAAAAAATCATTGATCTTGTTCAGAAAAAATCAACCACTGCAATGAAAATAAAAACTAAGTTAGACATTGATTACAGCACAAGGTCTATTGTAGTATCTGATCTGAAATATATGTTGCTTTGATCTGAAATATATGTTGTTTTGATCTGAAATATATGTTGCTTTGATCTGAAATATATGTTGCTTTGATCTGAAATATATGTTGCTTTGATCTGAAATATATGTTGCTTGTCAGAATAGAATGTGTTCTTCTGCTGAAGGAAGTCATTGCTGAGATTAGATTGAGAGTCATTATGTCCAGGTCATGATAATTGATCTCAGGGGCCCTAATGGCTCTTTGGGCGTCTTAATGATAGGAGGTTGATCTGTAGGGTCTTGTTCTATGACCAGATGTCTTCTAAATAGGAAATATATGTTGTGACCTCATACTTGTCCAAAGCATATAAAAGAGACCTTCGGTTATCATTCGGGGAGGTTCATATTGGCTCTGAATCCTCCCAGTCAGTCTCTCTGTCTGATCGATGCTGTTCTTCTTTATAATAAACTTATTGTTAAGCAAGTCAGTGTCAACAGATGTTTTCTTCAACATCTGCACATCCTCGATGTCTAAGAGAAACCAGGAGAAAACTTGACGTTGTCAGCAGGATCTGCTTGTAGCCTACAGAAGCCAGTTCATCAACAGTTTCAGCAGATCTTCTACCACACCAAAGGACCGGTCAAGGTGAGAATATTTTTCTCACATTCTATGGGGCGCTGGTTTGTTCGTGGAAGCTCTGGGTGTTTATACTGGTTGGCTGCACTGTAAAGAATCTATTCCAGGATGTGTTGAGGTTTAAAATAATGTTCGGTCTAAATTGGGGTTTATTGCGCATAGAAAGAAAAAATGGGGAGTAGTACAGAGAAGATGAATAGAGGAGAATAAAAGCTGAGGTCAGAGTTAAAAAGAAAAAGTTTTATAGGGTTAAAGAGAGGAAAGAGTTTAAAAGTAAAGAGAAATGATGCTGCAGCAATAGAGAAGAGAAGAGAAATAAATGTTGAAGTAAGAGAAGTAAAAGTTGAAGTGAGATGAATAAATGTTGATGTTAAACAGGTAAATGTAGAATAGCAGAACTAGTAACGATGAAGCAAACTAAATAACCATGTAAGATTAATGAAGAAAGGGCCCACATCTTCTTAACGGTAAGACATGTGTAAATTAGATGCTTTCAGTGAAAGTTGGCTTTTGAGTAGTCGAACTGGTGTTTAGAAACAGAAGAGGACAGAGTAGATTTTACCTTTGGGCCCAAAGGTCAACTGGCAAAATAAAATATAGAGAGGAAGAGATGAAATAAAGAGAGGATAAGTGAAAAAGAGAAAACAGAGGCCTAAAGGAAGATAGAGTTTGAGAAAAAAAGAGGAATAAGGTTAAAGGGAAAAGCTGCAGATTCAGATAAAGCCCTCTGGGAGGCAGTTTAGTTACTGGACTAAACCTTGTTGTGTGTCAGTAACATTCATAGGTCAGTTCCAAAGGAACTGGGGCTGGAAATTTTCATTTGGTCGTAGATAAAGCTTCTTCAAGTTCCCACCGTAGACGTATGGTTTCTGAAGAAGCTTTTCCATGGAGTTATTTACGCCTCGTAGTAGCAGAAATTTAGCTGATATGGAAAAAGAGTTAAAGGAGCGGCTGAACGCGTGCTATTAGGATACGTATGAATGACTTGACTTTGGGATCGAATGCTGACTGTGTTTTTCAAATGAGGTTGAAGAGGCCTATGTGTTTTATTTTGTGAGTTTGATTTGGTTGATTGTGTGTTGAATACGTGTGTTTTATTCTGTGAGTTTGTTCTGTGTCTGGATCTGTGTCTGGATCTGTGTCTGGATCTGTGTCTGGATCTGTGTCTGGATCTGTGTCTGGATCTGTGTCTGGATCTGTGTCTGGAGTGGCCCCTCCCTGCTCTGTGTGTGTGTGTGTGTGTGTGTGTGTGTGTGTGTGTGTGTGTGTGTGTGTGTGTGTGTGTGTGTGTGTGTGTGTCCAGCCTCATTAAAGATCATCTCAGCTTGAGGTAAAACCAATTTTTAAGGGCATTAGCACCAGAGCATCGTGTTTATTGGTTGGTTAATTTTAAAAAATGGTCTTTCTCAGCTACACACACACACACACACACACACACACACACACACACACACACACACACACACACACACACACACACACACACACACACACACTTTGATTATCGATGAGTTCTACAGCAGAGTTCTAGAATCTTTCTTGTTTTTCAATTATCTGTTCATCTGATTACTTTCAAACTGGATGTGTGAGTCTCTGGGACTTTGAAGAAGTACAGTGTTGATTGTATTTCTCTATTTTAATGTGGAACACCTTGGTTTGGCTTTTCCTTCTTTTTTTGACAAGAATATAAAGAAAAAGAACTTTCCATTGAGCCAAAGATGCATCGACTGAACCCTGGTTTCAATGGGGTAAATACTGATGCACTCACTAATTTCACCTTTTTATATTGTTTATCTGTTGACAGTATTTTGTTAAAATCTGTCTTCACTTTGACAGGGAAGGGTCATATCTTTGTAAATGCTTCCTGACTCACTTAGACGCTCAGGATTCAGTGGAAATATTTGGAATAAATGTCTCAGAAGATAAGACAAAATAAGCCTCTATATCCAGCGGTGAGGACGTTTGCATTGTTCCAACAGCAAAGATAGTGCAAACATTGTGAAAAAATAGTACAAAAATACCAAAATAACCAAAATAATACAAGATATACTTAAGTACTGATTATAAGAATAACATTATTGCACATGCCAGTGATATTGCACAGATTCTTTCACAAATGAAAATGTTGACATAAGTATTAATATTGCACAAGTTGTTATCTATATTGCACAAATTTTATTTAAACTGAAAAATACCGATGAGCACATGTCCTCCTAGTATATGTACACAGAATAATATTGCACAGGATATTATAAAAGTACAGAACAATCATCATATTGTACAGAATAAAACAGCAGGACTAATCACAGCATAAAACACTCCAAAATAAATCCAACAATACGAAAAGTAAAAAGTCAGATTATCTGTGAAGACTCATAAAAACAATGAACTCTCAAAAATTCCTCTTCAAAATATTTAAAACTTGATGATTTAAGATAGTCTCCTCTGAAAATAGTCCTTGGAATATTTAGAAGCAGCATCACCTGAAAATAAATCAAATTCAGTTCATTTTCAGAATCTTCAGAAACCTGAAAACTCTGAAATGAGACGTGAAGTCTTCAGATCTGATACACATGCAGAAATATTATGATTTTTTTTATTTTTTTGTTTTTTTTATTTTTTTAGAGGGGAATAGGAAAGGAAAGGAAAGGAGGAATAGGGGGTAGTGGGGATGGATAGAAATAGTGATTAACCAATGTGGGCTTTTTAGGGCTGATGTCGACAACATATCTGTTTTTTTTTTTTTTTTTTTGGTTAATTGAGAAACTCAATCACCGATTTGTTGAACGAACATCATGAGAAGCTATTTGCTGACAGAAACCTGCCATTTACAGTGAGGCCTCTTCCTAATAAAGGATTAGTTTCACTGAATACTATATAATACTATGATGTCTGAGTGTCACGGGACACTTTCTTCTCTGTTTTCTTAATCTTTTTTTTTTTTTGCCCACTAAGGTTAATGCCTTATTAATTAATTAGCCAATCGAAAATACCAATTATCAAGAAATAATAAGTGGATAGGTAGTAGTGGTAGGAGAGTAGGGGGGATGAGGAAGATACAAGATGGAATAGAGGATGAAGGTGAGAGATGTTGGAGAGGAGGAGGAGGCTAAGCTGAGCTACCAGCAGCCTCCTCCACCTTCCTGTTGCTCTTGAACCAACTCCAGAAGCTCTTCTTCTTCTTTGCCTTCTTCTCCTGCTCCTGTGGTTCTTCTCTCTCCCCAATCACCTCTTCAGTCTTTTTTTGGTTGCTCTGTCTGTCTTTGGTCCTCCTGAAAAACTTACAGAATCTCTTTTTGTTTTTCTTTTGGATCCCATGTTCTGTCTCTTCTTGTTTCTTGAGCAGTTCTTGATTTTCTTTTTCTTTCTGATCGACTTCATTGCCGGCTTCCACCAGCAGCTCCTCAGTCTTCAAGAGCATCTCTGAGAGGTTGTCATGGCTGTCGGTGATTTGTTGGAGTTCCTGCTCTCTGATGGTGATCACCTCTTCTGCAGACTCAAGGCTCTTCACAATCTCTTGTTTTTCTTTTTCTTTCTTCTCGACTTCATTGCCGGCTTCCACCAGCAGCTCCTCAGTCTTGATGAGCGTCTCTGAGCTGTTTTCATTGATGCCGGTGATTCGTTGGAGTTCTTGGTCTCTGATGGTGATCAGCTCTTGTGCAGACTTAAGGCTCTTCACAATCTCTTGTTTTTCTTTTTCTTTCTCCTCGACTTCATTGCCGGCTTCCAGCAGCAGCTCCTCAGACTTGAAGAGCGCCGCTGAGAGGTTTTCATTGATGCCGGTGATTCGATCGAGTTCCTGCTCTCTGATGGCGATCAGCTCATGTGCAGACTCAAGGCTCTTCAGAATCTCTTGAGTTTTGTAAGATTCTTGGAAAAGCAGACTCTCCAGATTCTTCATCTGAAGGAATCTCCGGTTATAATCGCCTTCAAGCTCTATCTTTTCTGTCTGGAGCGTTTTAATATACTTCTTCATCTCGTTGAGCTCTATTTGAGGGATGTTGTTGCGCTCCATCAGCTGGATCTTACCCTCCAGTTTTTCAGTCTTTTCTACTGCTGCTTGTTTGTCCTTCTGCAGTTTGTTGTTTTCTTCCTTCAGACTTTTATTCTTGTCCACCAAGAATTTGACTTGCAAGTTCAGGTCCTCATTTTCTTTGTGATCTAGTTCTCTTTGGAGGTTTTTAGCCTCCTGCAGCATTGCTAAGAGACCCTCGTTCTCCAGCTTCAGCTGTGAAACCTCAGCTTCTCTGAGCCTAAGCTGCTCCCTGACCTCATCTTCAGCTTCCATGACATCGGCCCAGTTCATGGTTGTAGTCTGGGTCTCTGAAGAGGCCTGGTCTTCACTCTGGATGACCGGCTCTTTCACCTCTTCCTCAGCCTTAACAACATTGGCCGATGTCATGGTCGGAGCTGGTGTCTCTGAAGAGGCCTGGAACTCTCTCTGGATGACCGGCTGTTTGGCCTTACCCAGACCTTTGACCACGTTGGCCCATGTCATGGCCGGAGCAGGTGTTTTTGAGGAGGCCTGGTCTTGCTCGGTGTTCTTATGGCTCTCAGGCCCCAGCTTTTCTTGCAGCTGGATTATCTGCCTGTTCTGGCTCATCAGCAGCTCCTCTAGTTTGCAGGTTCTGATCTTGCTGACCTCTGCCCACTTGAAGAACTGCTGCTTTTCAGTGAGGAGCTGTTGAAGGCGGCGGTCCATGTTATTAACTCGCTCCTTGAGATGTTCGTTTTCTACCAAAGTAGAAAACTTCTTGTGAAATCCAGGCCGCTTACTGGCTTTGGAAGCAGCCTGTTCAGGGGTGATGGTGAATCTAACTTTGCGTTTTGTTTGATTTGTCTGTGCCATGGTAATGCAAATAAAGTCCAGAATGTATCCACAATAAAGAAGTTCGCAGTTTGTCGTCCAATCGTTGGAAGAAAATCCGGCGCACTGAAGAAAGGCTCTGACCTGTCCCAGATTTATAGGCAAAGGGCTGTGACATCATCAGTGATGTCATAATTGACCAGTGTCATGACACATCATTTGCCTTTGGACAACAACAGGGAACACACACACACACACACACACACACACACACACACACACACACACGCACACATTCAGAACTTCACAGCAGAAGATTCTAGAAGTCTGGCTCTAGAATCTTCCATCTTCTCGGCTAAACCAGGAAATCTGTGTGTGTGTCTTGGTGTGTGTTCTTCGATTATCTCGGCAGTCGTTCATCCGATCCATTCCAAACTTGGTGTGTGCGTCGCTGGGGTCTTGAGGAAGTGTAACGTTGAGTTTGAGGCAAATCAGACGAAGGAGGTTGTCATTATACATGTAAATATCAGCATTTTTAAGTTTGCCATTATTAGCTGCATTGGCTGCAGGATTGTCCTAATGTTGTGGGAACATCGCCATCAAAAATACACATAATCCAATAATCCAATGTGTTCAGTTCCTTAGATGCTGGAAGTGCATGAAACATTTTGTGTTCACTCTTACAGCCAACCATAGATCAACAGCTTGCACTGTTTAATTTGGAAAAGCAGTGCAAGAGAGCAAATAAACGTAGCAGAAAGCTGCATTTCCATACAAACACAACCATGATTAGAAGTAGAAAGAACTCAAAAACAAAATCATGATGCCACGAGTCATTAAAAGAAAAACTTCCTTTATTTAAAATTTATTTTTCAATAATTGAAAAAACTTGGACTCAACATGGACAACATTTTTCCAAGTGCCCACAGGTGTTTAAATACTAGAAAAACAGTAGTGATTCTACATGATAGAGATGTTTTACTGCTTACATTTTCAATTTGTTTCCCTACTTGTCTTCTTTTTCCTCCTATTTGTTTGGTGTAAAACACACACAGTGATTCAGACAAATAGTTGCTGAATTTTTATCACATGACTGTTGGTCACAGCTGAGTCAACAAGGATCCCAGAATATGTAGTTTTTTACAGAATTATTTTAGTTCAAACTATTTATTTATTTATTTTTTGGCCAAATTCTTAAATGAGGCATGCAGAATAAATTACTTTTGATCAAATATTACAAAATCTGACTTATTTTTTCTGATGGAACTCTAAGTTTCACGTGAGTAGTTTGAGGAAATCGGAAAGCTGAAAATTTGTAAATTATTTCTGATTGTTTTTTTCCACCCAAGGTTTTATTTATTTTCATATAATTACACAAACCAAGAAAAACAAATGAGCAAATAAAACAACTGAACAATGCCTGGGTAGTAACAGAGCATCTACAGCATCCTTCAGTCCTATTAATCATAATTTTCCCCTTGCTCTCTTCCAACGTTCCCATTTTCAGTCCTGTATTCAGTCCACTTAGTCCACTTTGTGACATTAGTGTGACATTTAGCCTACACTGAAGTATTGCACATTCTCATCCTTTTTAACAGAGCATGGCTGGACAGCAGCAGGATGCTTCCTCAACTTCCACTGCACAGATTGACACAGTGAGATGGATGTTCAGTAAACACCAGAGGTTCATTCTGTGGAATTCATGTGCAACTGTATAATTTAATGTCCTCTATGTATTCCCAGTTACCAGTAAAACAAATATACAAAATCCACTTGCTGAGAAAAATACAAAAAACAGATAAAGAAATGCAATACTTGGACCACCAGATTAAGAAGGCAGATCTGGAAACTGAAATACTGGAGCACAAGTTAGAGGTGGGTGCAGGTCACAGGTGAATTATGTTAACTACTGGAACATGAACTAAACCAGCTCTTTTATTTGTAGGAAATAAAGAAGACCAAATGAAATGTGTATCATGTCTTTATTTGACTGCTGTGGTGGTGATGATGGAGACTTAAACTCTGCAGTGATTATTGCATATGGTGTCTCTGACTGCTCTGCTGTCCTGGACAGCTGGCAGGTGGATGAGGTCATCATCTGGGTCTTCAGTTTGTAGGGCAGAGTGTTGCTCTCCTCTAATAGTGCTAATATTATGAAGAACAACACATGCCACAATAATATCACAGGCCTCTCAGGAGTCACCCTGAGGTGATGTAGACACTGGAAACAGGCTTTCAGCAGGTCTATGGTCATCTCCACCCAGGCTCTCATCCTGCAGTGAGCCTGGTTGAAGTTCTGTTGGGGGCCTGGTTCAGGGTCAGGGTATGAGGTCATCAGCCTGGGTTGGCATGGTAACCCCTGTCACCCAGCAGAAGGCCATCAAACTCTCCTGTAATGTATAGTGGATACATTAGAGTATATTAAAGGAGGGAGACAAGTGAATTATATTGTGAAAATCTTTAGGCTGTTTACCACGTTGCAGTCTGTTGCTCAGGTTAGACTCATGATAAATCCTCCAGTCATGAACAGATCCAGGCCACTTGGCCTCCACATTAGAAATGATGTATGCAGCATCACATATGATCTTGACAGTTCAGAGAATGACTGATGTTGAACTATGATGCAGTCTTTAACATTTTGAAACCATAGTCAATCTACCTGTAACCTACCTGCACATTTATGCTGTGAATGGACTTCCTGTTCACATAATCAGCTTCATTATGTGAGGGAGCTGTGATGGGGATGTGTGTTCCATCTATGCAGCCTAATCACACTGAGAAATCCTAAAAGAAATTAAAATTACTAATCCCAGTCTGAGGTTGCAGCACAATGTCATTAACAGAATATGATTTAAATTAAGTTAACAGATCTCTACATCATTCACCTGCAATCCTGTGGAACTCCTCCTTGATGGCTCTGACAGGTTTATTTCCAGGGAAAACCACAAAGATGGTAAAAGTCGTTTCAGGGCCAGACACACTTTTCTGACCGTCCTGCATACAGTTGTCTTACTGAAGTGTTCTGCATCTCCCAGATTATATAAAAAACTTCCATTTGCAAAGAACCGCAGTGCAACACACAACATCTGCTGGGATGTGAGAGAATGACTGAGGTTGGTGATGTTGTAAATGTAAGGATGGATTAGGTTGTATGTAGATTATGGACTGTGACGTGAAACGGTACCATTCAAAAAGATAACTGTCAGGAAATGCGAGAACATCTATGAATATTTAATTCTCTGTGCAGTAATGCTGCTCCTTCATCCACTGGATCGTTAATAAAAGGACATGACATTTATAGACGGCAGAACTAGACTTCGCCAAAACTCACCTGATGAATGAATGAATGAATGAGGAAGCAAAACAGCGTGTGACTGAAAGAGGGCGGAGACAGAGAGAAACTCAAGGTTTACTGAGATAAACCTGGTCCCGACCAGGTTAGAGTCAGAGAGTCTGTTACTATGGTAACTGACCGAGAGCTTAAGTTACCTCCCTTTGTGAAACAGGCTAGAGTTACCCCTCTGTCTCTGGTTTGAGTTACCTCCCTTTGGAAAACGGAAAACCTTGAGTTTCCCTCATTTCAGGGTTAACAGACTCAGAGTTTTCACTAAACCTGCTTTGTGAAACGGACCCCGGGAGACGAACAACAAAAACTGTTGGTTTGAACATTTCTATTTCATTAGAAGTTGAGGGAACCAGCAGGATTTGAACAGAGAACTCTCTGATTACATGAAGAACATCTGAGACCACTGCACAACAGAGGATCCAGCTCTTCAACTTTCTCATGGAGTTCAGCCTCCAGTCAGATCAGAGGTCCAGATGATAAACACATGATGGAAAACACAAAATGCCTTCTGGCATGTCTGTGATCGGCTTTTTTTCTACTAATTTAAACAACTGAATGAACGTCCTCCAAGACTGATAATTCCTTCATTTTTCCCAGGGTTTGTAGGTGTGATGATGCTCCTCACAGTGAGGCATGAATTTAAATCAAGACAATGATCCTGAAAAACAGAATTTACAAAGTGATGTTGTGGGTCTAGAGGCTCAAAGTGTGACATTTACCAAACTGTGTGTAATTATGAGAGTCAAAAATATGAATGAAGCAATGAGATGGGAAAGAATGTGTGAAATTCTTCAAAGTTTCATTGGATTCATCTCATCTAAAGGACATTTTCATGAATGTGGAAAAACGACAGGAAGTGGTTTAAAGCAAAGACCCAGAAAAACTCAGAAAATGTGATAAAATCCAAGAAGAGACTAAAGGAGAGCAGAACACTAAACTATTGAGCTTCCACATTGAAATGAGGAGTGGATTAAAGTCCACAGCAGCAGACAAAGAAGAAGATGAAGCCAGAGAAGGTTTGGATTCCTCAGGTGACATGTAGAGTGTAGATTCCCTCTCTGACTGTAGTTCCTGGAAAACAGCTTCTCAGGACATTTAGTGTTGAAATGGACTCATCAGTTCTGGGATTGATTCTTCTTTATTCTTCCTTCTGGATTTTGTCCTAAAAGCTTCATATTTATAGAATTAGAAAGAAATGGAAAATGTTCCCAAACACACATTTTCACAAAATTGCATTTTAACTCACCACAAACTGATCCATCGGGTTTCCTGCTTCGTTGCCCTGACAACAGTGACGTCACGGCCACTTTCTGTTCCTCAAGTTAGTTCTGCTTTTACCGTCTTCGTGTCGCAGCTTCTTTTCTCCATCTGAATGTGAGTAAAAGACACTTTAAACTGTTTTTTATCTTTTATATATCTATAGAACATAAAACTGACTGAATCATTTGTTGTATTTTAACTCAAAAACAATTAAAACATTAAATCAAACTTTATTCCTTAAAACCAAATCTTCAGACATGTTGGGGTGTTCCCAACCACCAGGAGTTATCAAACTGATGCTGAAATCAATTTGTTTTATCAGTAAATATAATTTGTATTTGTCAGGCAGTTCTAAACATGAGTTGTTCTTATTAGCTGTCAATCACAACCTGTGATCTGATCTGTCCAGCAGAGGGGAAAAGATTTAAACTGAAATAAAGTTCACCTGATACACTTTGAAGAAACCAAATGCTAGAAATATTCAGATGTTTCTTCAATGTAGCATTAAATTAGATTGAGAGCAGACATGTCTCTTTCTGCACTGTTGAGGGAAATGTGCATTAGTGTGATCTCTGCTGATGTTGGTTCTGTCCCAGTGATTCCATTCTAGGGAAAGTTAACTGTCAGGGATTTACAGCCTGATGGGAGTTTCTGCTTTCATGAACCACAGGGTTTGTAGAAGTTGTGTTGGATGTTGAGAGACATGAAAAAGGTTGAATGTTGAAATAATCCGTCACATGAAATGAGTGGGAATCAGCCTGTAAAATGTGCTCTTATTGTGAAAGTCTGCCTGCTGCTTCCTCATAGGTGGAGTCCTGACTGGTTCCAGGAAACAGATCACCTGTCTGAGCGTCCAGGAGTGGACTGGAAACTTTCCTCTTCTTCTTCAGCGCTTTGAATAAAGTGTAAGTTTGCTTTGTTTGCTGCTTTAACTTCAGTAATGTTGCTGTTTGTTTCTGCTCTGTGATGTTTCTACATGTTCACTTCTTATTTCAGCACAAACTTTGGATGACTGCTGTTTAAACATGGATCAATATGATTATTAGGTTATTGATTGACTGCAATCAGTCAATATTTCTATGAGATTATTGATTGCTTGAGTCAGTTTGATGAGCTGCTGATGTTTCTTTGTTTGTTCACAATCCAAACTGCATGGTGTCTTTTTGACTTTGGGTTTGTGGGTGAGTCTCTGCAGCTCCATGACTCCATCTGCTGGACTGATAGTAGAAGTGCAGCAGCTGATCTTTTCCAGGAGGATTTGAGTGGATCAATGATGTTTGTTTCCTGTGCAGGTGAAGGTAGAAAGTGTGTGTGAGCTGCTGTGAGTTGAGCAGCATGGATGAGTGTGAGGACAGAGAGGAGGGAGTCCCTCCCTCTAAAAGCTCTCTGTGTGGGGAACAGGAGAACCAGAGCAAAGCTCAGAGGTGAGACCAGCATCTCTAACTGTCCAGGACTCTGGTGCATGTCAGAGCTCAGTATCACATCACTGCTGCATCATTATTCACAGGAATCCACCTGGACCTGGACCTGGACATGGACCTGGACCTGGACCTGCATCCAGCTGTGTGTCCTTCAAGAGTGACTGGTCTAATGATCGCCTCATTGAATTCGAAGATCATCAACCTCCTGCTGCAGAGAAGTAAGCTGTGATATCAAACTACTGACTGTTGTGTCAAATGTTCTGTCATTGTTCCAAATATGTTCCATCATTAAATCACTCTGAAACTCTGCCACACGATTTGTCTTCCTGGTGATCTTCCTCTCTATTGACCAGAATCCATCAGAGACCAGAGTCCTCTGGACCTGGACATGGACCTGGACCTGGACCTGGACCTGCATCCAGCTGTGTGTCCTTCAAGAGCGACTGGTCCAAGGAAGATCCTCTTGACTTTAAAGGAGAACCAGGTCCTGCTGCAGAGGGGTAAGATGTTCAGAACAAGGTTTCAGAGCTGCTTGTTTGGTAGCAGTTTGGCTCCTCATCAAACAGAACAAATGTTTTGAAGAAGTGATGCTAATAATGTGAACATCATCCACAGAGACATTAAAAACAGAACCAGGTGGATCACAGCAAGAACTCTGAGTTCACTAAAATATCAAGAAATAGTTTTACTGGACAAAACTTCAGTTCTGTGATCATATAAGCCTTGATAGCCTGAATGTTAGCCTGTATGTTAGCATGTATGTTAGCCTGTACGTTAGCCTGTATGTTAGCCTACATTAGGGTTGCCACCCGTCACTTAAAATACGGGATCGTCCTTTCTTTGACAATTAATTGTAGCGTCCCGTATTGAATCAATACAGGACGCTAATTGTTCTGTATTTTCATAAACGCCTCGTATACGTCTGTCACACACTCATCAAAACTGCATAAGGAACTAAATAAAACACAGGAAATACGAAGGGCAGCCAATTTAAACTTCATAGGACCTATGTAGCGAGGACCTGATGCCAGGTCCAGCAGATCACGCTGCACCCGCGTGTTTAAAAATGTTTACACCCGAAACTCCACCACGTCCACAGAAGCAAAAACGTCTGCAAATGTACCGACATGAGTGGGAAGAGAGAAACCCCTGGCAATGATAACAAGACAAGCTGTGTTTTCTGTTGTTCATGGACTGGCTGAAGTAAGGCAGCATCAGGAGACCAACATGTAAGAAACATGAGAACAGAGAGGACTCAACCAGCAGTCAGTCATCTCCTGAAGTCCATATGGTGAGAGACATCAGTATCTGGTTGTTAATTTACCAGAGGATGCTTAGAATCATGCTGATGTGGTCCTAGACTCTACAGTATTTTAGTAACTCAATAAATGCTTAAGTTGTTTAGTATTTTTTTAATGCTTTTTAGTTTTAAATAAACATTTATTTAATAGTCTATATGTAATCAATAAATGGCCTTTGCCTGTCTAAAGAGAAACTCACTCAGAACTCTGATATGCTAACAGTACTAAATAAATACATGCATACACACATAAATGAGTTAATACATTAACTGTGTTAAGATAAAATTTATATTTAGATGAAAAAAAAATGTCTGTAGAGAATTTCTTTGTCCAGTATTCTGCATTCAGTTGTTTATGTTTTTGTGGGATACAGTATTGTACACTGGTTGCTCATTACATTTTATTTCATTGGTGTGCTTTCACAGTTTAAAATGATGCCACTTCTGTTCAGATAGAACCTTGTGATCATAAAACAATACAAAACTCTTAGTTTCGTGTTAATAAAGCACTTAAAGCTTTAAGTATGGCTAAATGCGTTTTTCAAAATTAAATATATCACTCCTTGGGTGGTAGTTGGAAAAGTTGGAAAGATATTCACAGATTCGGACTTCTGGCATCAATAACTCATTAGATATAGGTTATCAAAACATGACTGATGCCTCTTTCCTGTCGTTATAAGGTACACAATGTGCTACAAGCCCAGTTTTATCAACAGTAGCTGTCTTTAAGCTGCACAAATAACATTGATGTCTATGTGCAGCCGGCTGTGTTACGAATGCACAGGAACTGTCTGCAAAACCGCTGCAACAGCAAAGAGAGACACAAATATTCAATAACCTAAATCTTGTACTCTGTAGTGTCACCAAAATCCCTGCAGCCTTCAACTGACTCCTGTTGACACCAATGTTCTTCCTGCAGCTTGAAAGACAGCTACTGTTGATAAAACTGGGCTTGGAGCACATTGTCTACCTTATAATGATGAAAAAGAGGCATCGTTTATGTTTTCACAACACATATCTAATGAGTTATTGATGCTGGAAGTCTGAATCTGTGAATATCTTTCCAACTTTACTGAACTGTGGCCCCGAGGAGCCGTGGTGAGCGTCCTTTATTTTCATTTCTGAAAGGTGGCAACCCGAGTGTACATGTTAGCCTAGAGGGTGAATTTTTCATTGTTGATGGAGACGACTGATGCTGGACGAGGATGGAGAGGACAGAAAAATGGTTCTTGTTGTCCTCTCTGAGTTTAATCAGTCAGCATCCAGACCTACAGAGCAGTTTTCCAGGTTCTCTCAGAAGTTCGAACCCTGGAGTAGGAACTTTGAACTCCTAGAAACAGTCCTGAAAGAGGTTCTACAGGGACGGTTCCTGCGGTCAGAAGAAAGATTGATGATGAGCCAAAATGAAGAGAAAGTTCCTGCAGTGGAAAACAGACTAACGTTGGAATCTCTAATGAACATCATGGACCTTCAGCTAGTGTTTGTCTCTGTGTGATAAAGTGAGAGTTAACTGTTGATGTTGATCCACAGAGTGGAGCAGCAGAACTCGGAGGTTCCCAGAGCTCAGTCTGTCCAGCAGCATCACCTGGACTCCATATTCATGGTGAGTTCATGGACAACAAGTTGTTCTCCATCTGTTATGTTCAGGCGTCTCCATGCTGCTCTTTGTAGACCAGTGGACTGTCAGTGTGTCCAACATGGATCTGATGTTTGGCTCCATGATTTGACTCTGATGGACTCATTGACACATTTCTCTGTTCCAGCTGCTGGAGGACAACATGGTGACTTTTGTGAAGAAGGAGCTGAAGAAGATGCAGAAGGTTGTGAGTCCAGATTACCCAGAATGCTCCTCAGAGAGTCAGAGGGAGGATGAGGAGGAGTTGGAGGGTGATGATGAAGAGCAGAGGAGCAGCAGAGAGATGTTTCAGCAGATCACAGTGTTGTTCCTGAGGAGGATGAAGCAGGAGAAGCTGGCTGACTGTCTGCAGAGCAGTAAGAGGATTTGTGTAAAGACTGAAGCTGCTGATCAACAGAACATTTACTAAAGTCTCAGAATATCTTCACACAATCAGTCTTTAGGGGACAAACTGTCACCTTCACTTTATTGCTGCTTTGGTGCTTTAATATCCAGGTTACTTCTACTTCACTCTTTCTTTCTTGTGTTTTCATTCAGAACTTCCTGCAGTTTGTGGACGTGAACTTAAATGTGGTCTGAAGAAGAAGTTCCAGAGAGTGTTTGAGGGCATCGCTAAAGCAGGACAGCCGACCCTCCTGAATGAGATCTACACAGAGCTGTACATCACAGAGGGAGGGACTGCAGAGGTCAATGATGAACATGAGGTCAGACAGATTGAAGCAGCATCCAGGAAAGCAGACAGAGCAGAAAGAACCATCAGAGCAGAAGACATCCTTAAAGGCTCACCTGGAAGAGATGGACCAATCAGAACAGTGATGACAAAGGGAGTGGCTGGCATCGGGAAAACAGTGTTAACACAGAAGTTGACTCTGGACTGGGCTGAAGACAAAAGCAACCAGGACATCCACTTCATGTTTCCATTGACTTTCAGAGAGCTGAATGTGGTGAAAGAGAGAAAGTTCAGCTTGATGGAACTTATTCATCACTTCTTCAGTGAAACCAAAGCAGTAGGAATCTGCAGCTTTGAAGACTTCCAGGTTGTGTTAATCTTTGATGGTCTGGATGAGTGTCGCCTTCCTCTGGACTTCCACAACAATGAGATCCTGACTGATGTTACAGAGTCCACCTCAGTGGATGTGCTGCTGACAAACCTGATCAGGGGGAAGCTGCTTCCCTCTGCTCGCCTCTGGATAACCACACGACCTGCAGCAGCCAATCAGATCCCTCCTGACTGTGTGGACATGGTGACGGAGGTCAGAGGGTTCACCGACCCACAGAAGGAGGAGTACTTCAGGAAGAGATTCAGAGATAAGAGGCAGGCCAGCAGCATCATCTCCCACATGAAGAAGTCACGAAGCCTCCACATCATGTGCCACATCCCAGTGTTCTGCTGGATCACTGCTACAGTTCTGGAGGAGCTGCTGAGAACCAGAGAGGGAGGAGATCTGCCCAGAACCCTGACTGAGATGTTCATCCACCACCTGGTGGTTCAGGCCAAAGTCAAGAAGGTCAAGTATGATGGAGGAGCTGAGACAGATCCACACTGGAGTCCAGACAGCAGGAGGATGATTGAGTCTCTGGGAAAACTGGCTTTTAATCAGCTGCAGAGAGGAAACCTGATCTTCTATGAGTCCGACCTGACAGAGTGTGGCATTGATGTGGAAGCAGCCTCAGTGTACTCAGGAGTGTTGACACAGATCTTTAAAGAGGAGAGAGGGCTGTACCAGGACAAGGTGTTCTGCTTCGTCCATCTGAGCGTTCAGGAGTTTCTGGCTGCTCTTCATGTCCATCAGACCTTCATCAATTCTGGAATCAACCTGCTGGAAAAACAACAACAAACAGCCTCCAACAAACCTGATCCAACAGGTTTCTACCAGAGAGCTGTGGACGAGGCCTTACAGAGTCCAAACGGACACCTGGACTTGTTCCTGCGCTTCCTCCTGGGTCTGTCACTGCCGACCAATCAGAATCTCCTACGAGGCCTGCTGACACAGACAGGAAGTAGCTCTCAGACCAATCAGAAAACAGTGGTGTACATCAAGAAGAAGATCAGTGAGGATGTGTCTATAGAGAGAAGCATCAATCTGTTCCACTGTCTGAATGAACTGAAGGATGTTTCTCTAGTGGAGGAGATCCAACAGTCCCTGAGATCAGGACGTCTGTCCACAGATAAACTGTCTCCTGCTCAGTGGTCAGCTCTGAGCTTCATCTTACTGTCATCAGGAGAACATCTGGATGTGTTTGACCTGAAGAAATACTCTGCTTCAGAGGAGGCCCTTCTGAGGCTGCTGCCAGTGGTCAAAGCCTCCAAGAAAGTTGTGTAAGTAGTTGGAGACTGAAGATCCTTTTTCCTTTTGCTGCAGTTTCATCAGTATAATCTGCTTTTTGTCTCTTCAGACTGAGTGGCTGTAATCTGTCAGAGAGAAGCTGTGGAGCTCTGTCCTCAGTCCTCAGCTCCCAGTCCTCCAGTGTGACAGAGCTGGACCTGACTAACAACAACCTGCAGGATTCAGGAGTGGAGAGTCTTTCTGCTGGACTGGAGAGTCCACACTGTAAACTGGAAGCTCTCAGGTCAGGACTCATCAACCTGTTCAACTGATGACCATTTAAAATGTGTTTTTATTCATGATGAGCAGAACAGCTGAGGTGGGAGGTTTTCTGTATTTGTATGACTGAGATCAGTTGTGTTACTGACCTTTAGCACAAGTTTCTCTTAATGAGGCCTCTTCCACTACAGGAACTTCACAACCTGGAACCTGCATCACAGAACCAGAACCTGTAAGAACCTGTGAAGTCTTGGTTCCAGGTTCTGTTTTAGTTTCCAATGTTTGACAAAATAGAATGTTTCAGATAGATGTTGATGAAAAGGAAACACCAGAACAAACATCTCATGTTCACACTTGAACTTCTATGGATTTTCTCCAGGTTGTTTTCTCCTGACTAGATCCTTGCTTGTGTTGTTTCTACTCTCAGATGTTTGTCACTTTGGATAAAAGCATCTGCTCAATGAAACTGTAGAATGTTCAGTTTGTTCAATGACTGAACTCAGTGCAGTTCACCTGGTGGACAGTTGGACTGTTGTTTACATTCTTATTTGAGGTTCAGGTCCAATTCCTTCTCACCATTGGAGCCCAAACAGCCACTGAAGCAGTGTTGCCTTCTGTCTTCACTGAGATCAAAAGGATCCTCAGTTCAGATCCTCTTGGGTTCACCTCCTCAGATGTTGTGGATCCTGATCCCATCACTCCCAACTCTGTCTTCACTGGGCAGCAGGACATGTCCCTACCTCAGGTGGTTCATGAGGAACTGAGATTTTGGGTTGAAGAACATGACAACATACTCAGATACTGGCTGAAGATTTTTGGAAAGACTTAACAGCAGCTTCCAGGACTCCAGGTCTGTCAGAAATGATGGAGTGAAGCAGCAGCCCTGCAGGTGAGGACAGTCATCATGACTGTTGATAAGCAGTGTCCTCATGTCCTCTGGTCTGTGGGTAAGGTCAGTCCAGTCTTCCTGCTGCTGATGGCTGAGTCCCATCAACTGAAGTGTTGGTGAAGGATAGAACATCCATCCCACCTGTGGTGAGGTTCATGGTCTCTCTGCTCTCCCTGAAGAGGAGCAACACCCTCATAGGGACCCTATGACCCTTTTCAGATGTGAGGCTGTTAAAAGGTTGTTGGTTCCTTTCAGACTGTAGGGACTGAGAGCCAATCACTGGGCAGCAGAGTGTCTCCTGAGACTGAGAGAGAATGAAGAGTCCAGCTCACTGATGCTATGAGGAGTCCAGACTTCATCAAGAGTGGAGATAAACAGTTTAAACACATGAGTTTGGAGATCCTTAGTTTGGTTCCAGTGGGATTCATGTGTCAGTGAAAACCAAAGCATGAGTCTCAACAGCACAAGTAGAAGTGAAGGAACCTGAAGAACAAGGACGAGAGATCAGAAGATGTTTGTTCTGTAACAACATCAGAGATGTAACCGAGTCTGACAGTGATTTAATCGCTGCCATCAGCATCAAGTTGACTATTTTTCAGATTGTAAAGAAGGAAAAAGTCCAAACTGTGACTTGTCCAAGTGTGTGTCCTGATTTGAATCCAACAGACCAACTTTGGGGTATTTTAAAGACAAAGGTAGAGCAACACAAACCCTCCAACAAAGAGCAGATGAAGACATAGTCTCTGAAGATGGTGGAACATCTCTGCAGAAATGTGGTTTCTTCATGCTGAGGAGGATTAAATGTGTCATCAAAAATAAAGGTGGACATAGAAAGTAGTGAAAAAATCCAACATTCTAATGACAGTAATGAAAGATGTACTGACCTTTATTGGATTCATTTCTTGCTGTTTGGCCTGTATTCTTCATTTAGTAAATCTAAGCTGTCAGTTTGTTTTTTAATCAGATCAAATACTTTTCTGCTCAGCTTCAAAGTAATCTGATTACTGTAATGCGCTACACGTTGGATTATTTTCACTTTTAAATAATATTGCTGAGGACTGTCCTCATCGCTGCTGTTTTCTGGACATAGTGGGATGTATTTGTTAAATTCACTGCTGTCTTTTCAACAGGACAGAAAATACTGTACTTAATGTATTGCTTCTTTTCTTCTCTTTGTTTCTTCAGACTTAATAACTGTAATCTGTCAGAGAGAAGCTGTGGAGCTCTGTCCTCAGTCCTCAGCTCCCAGTCCTCCAGTGTGACAGAGCTGGACCTGAGTAACAACAACCTGCAGGATTCAGGAGTGGAGAGTCTTTCTGCTGGACTGGAGAGTCCACACTGTAAACTGGAAGCTCTCAGGTCAGGACTCACACTTTGAAACTGATGTGATTTCTATCAGTGGATAAACAGCTAACCTGAGTAGAATCATTTCTGCTGATGGGATTCATCAAATGAGCTTTTACTGAACTTGTGCAGGACTTTGTCAGGGTTTATTTTCTACATGATTAAATCCCACTAATCATTGTTGAGATTGTTGATTTGCTTGAGATGCATGAAATGTGCAGCAAAATGTATCTGAAAGACAAAGAAGAAAAGAAAGAGTGAGAAACATCCATCCAAGTGTTGTCCGTCAGGTTTGTGTTGTTTTGTGTGTGCAGGCTGTCAGGCTGTCTGGTCACAGAGGAAGGTTGTGCTTCTCTGGCCTCAGCTCTGAGCTTCAAGATCTCAAATCTGAGAGAGCTGGACCTGAGCTACAACCATCCAGGAGACTCAGGAGAGAAGATGCTGAGAGCTAAAGTGGAGGATCCAGACTGTAGACTGGAAACTCTCAGGTACAGACAGACAGACACTCTCAGGTACAGACAGACAGACACTCTCAGGTACAGACAGACAGACACTCTCAGGTACAGACAGACAGACACTCTCAGGTACAGACAGACAGACACTCTCAGGTACAGACAGACAGACAGACAGACACTCTCATGTACAGACAGACAGACACTCTCAGGTACAGACAGACAGACACTCTCAGGAAACTATCATCCTAGTGTTGCAGGCCAAGTCTGCTCCTTTCCATCCTTATCAAAGACAGGAAGCAGGGTAAACTGTTAGCCTACCTTAGCTCAAAGACAGGAAGCAGGGTAAACTGTTAGCCTACCTTAGCTCAAAGACAGGAAGCAGGGTAAACTGTTAGCCTAGCTTAGCTCTAGGGTTGTCACGATTTCAATTTTTTGAGCCACGATTATTGTGGAAGGAAATATTGCGATTTTACGATTATCGACATTATGAAAGAAAAAAAACAGTGTTTGTATTTAAATAAACTCTTTAATAATACTTAAACTTTTAAACATTTACTGTTCTTATAAAATAAAATAAATTGTTCCAACACGTCTTTGTAGTAAATAAAAGTGCAAATTGCATTACAAAACAGTCATTAACTTGAGGAACTTAAAGGCTTCTTTAGCTGCCATCATTAAAACAAAAGTTAGTGAGTAAATTCTAGTAAGTTCTAGTGAAGTGCCTCTTTGAGACTTTTATGTATTATGGAATGTTGCAATTTAATGTATGGTTGATAACGTAGTGTTTACTTTGTAAATCAAACAAAACAAAAAGACATAAAAACAATACATTTAAAGATTCTAAAAACACTTCATTTTAAGCTTTAAATATCCTCCACAATTTTAGACAATATAACTACAGAAAAAAGGATAAATGGGAGTCTTATTTATTTTTACTAAAACGTTTATATAAACAATTCACCACTAATTTTACAACAATTAATCAAAACACCCGGATCATTTCCCAGGGAAAACTCTAGAGTCTGACAGGAGGTCCAGGCAGACAGACAGCCTCCCTGTCCTGGAGGTTACTGTCTCCTCCACTACCACTGTCAGCGGGCAGCGGGGCTTCCCGGACCACACTCCCTGCTGAGGGGACCGGGCCGACAGCATCTTCGGAGGAGGGCATGGGCTTCCGGAGCCAAAACAACCGGCGGGTCGGGAGCTCCGGTTCCCTCCTGCGCTCCCATTCCCCACCCGCCGCGGCCCGCCGCCTTCCCCTCGCCTGCGGACGCAGGAAAGCAGCCCGGCTGCGACGGGCGGGGAACGGGAGCGCAGGAGGTAACCGGAGCTCCCGACACGCCGGTTGTTTTGGCTCCGGGAGGAAACTCGGGGCGCGGGGGGTCCTCGGGGCGGCCCAGCCGCCGGACCGCTGACTTCGGAACCGACAGTTACCGCGCGTGCGGCGGACAGTCCCATCTTGGCAACCTCATTGCGCACAGCGGCCACAATATTAGGGACACTTCGAGTAAAGAATCTGTCATAACTGATGATATAATTCTCTCTCTGTGTGTGTGTGTGTGTGTGCGCGCGCGCGGCGGGCCGGGCCGGAAACCCAGAAATTATTTTTTCTTTCTGTGCGACCCGGTACGGGACGCAGACCGGTGGTTGGGGATCACTGCTGTAGTGTTGCCTACACACGTGCATTAGGCCTACGTCATTGCCCCCCCCCCCCCCCTTATTTTTGAAACTTGTGGAAAAAGTTGTTAGAAGTGCTGCACTGGTTGGCACTAACGCGGTGTTTGCTTTACTTTTTTATTGGGAAATGATGATTTTACCTTGACTTGGACATACAGCGATGGATGATTGTCACGAAGATGCTGTATCATGTTGGTTGTATTCGCGCCTTTTTCTGCAACTTTGCGACGACAGGCTTTGCACGTGGGGTGCCCATCCACGAAAACCTCACCTTTAGCATCTTTTGGATACCCAAAGTGATCCCATACTGCTGATTTGAGTCGCTTTTTGGGAGGATGCAAGTCCGGAGGAGCACCCCCGTCAGCCATCCTCAATTTAGCGGTGAGTGAATTCAGTGATGCCGATTAGACAGGAGCGCGTGCACAGGCCAAGGAGCCACTCTCTCTCCACTCTCCACTCAGCGCAGCTCACGCTTCTTGCATTGCACCTCTCACGAGGCTTTTCTACGGATAATCGTGGTTGTGAAAAATGTGACGAATATCTATTTATAATCGTGGTTATTGTAAAACCGGTTAACCTTGACAACCCTACTTAGCTCAAAGACAGGAAGCAGGGTAAACTGTTAGCCTAGCTTAGCTCAAAGACAGGAAGCAGGGTAAACTGTTAGCCTAGCTTAGCTCAAAGACAGGAAGCAGGGTAAACTGTTAGCCTAGCTTAGCTCAAAGACAGGAAGCAGGGTAAACTGTTAGCCTAGCTCCATGAACAGAGGAAGCATAAATGAGTTAAGCTGAATAATGAGTGTAAACTGAGCTGGAACGTGACGAGCACAGGACAGGACTTTAGAGATGCTGCATTCAGGTGTCTGTGTCTCCATGTTGGACTGGTCCTTTATCAGTGGAACAGTGTGAGAGCCATGTAACGTCCATGTGTGCTGCTGAAAGAGTCGCTGCTGCTCTGACCGTCCTCCTCCTTTCAGGGTGACGCCTGCTGGAGTCCGATGGTTGACACCAGGTCTGAGGAAGTGTAAGTGTGTTTTAATGGATTGATGGAAACAAAGCAGCACATTCAAGCATCTTCAAAGTGTCACATCTCTGAGGTCATCATCAAAGGTTTAATACTGATCACATGATCCATCAATAACTGCAGCTGTGTTGTGTTTGTTTTCTCCATCAGATTCCTGTCAACTCACAGTCGACACAAATACAGTAAACACCAAACTCAAACTGTCTGAAAACAACAGGAAGGTGACACGTGTGGAAGAGGATCAGTCGTATCCTGATCATCCAGACAGGTTTGACTGGCCTCAGCTGCTGTGTGAAACTGGTCTGACTGGTGGCTGTTACTGGGAGGTGGAGTGGAGAGGAGATGTTCATATATCAGTGAGTTACAGAGGAATCAGAAGGAAAGGACGCAGTGATGACTGTAGGTTTGGATATAATGATCAGTCCTGGAGTCTGGTCTGCTCTGATGATGATGGTTACTATGTCAGACACAATAAGAGACAAACATCCATCATTTCCTCCTCAGTCTCTCCCAGAGTTTCAGTTTATGTGGACGTTCCTGCTGGAACTCTGTCCTTCTACAGAGTCTCCTCTGACTCTCTGATCCACCTCCACACCTTCAACACCACATTCACTCAACCTCTCTATCCTGGATTTTGGGTCTTCAGGTCTGGTTCCTCAGTGTTTCTGTGCTGAGTTGAGTCTCCAGAGTCTCCTCCTGGTAGAGAAACAGTGTTGAACAGATAGTTGAGTCTCTCCATGACTCTGTCCCTCAGAAACATGTTTTCACATTCATGGATTAAATGTGTTTCTTTGTGAAATCCTTCTAAATGATTCCTTGTAAACTTGTTCCTCTTCAAAGATGGAAGTTGTGATTATTTCAGGAGCCAAATGTGGTGTTTGTGTCTTTTTCCAGTCAAATGTTGAGAGTGAAAATCAGGATGTGGTGTTTCCTCTGATGCTCACTTGAACTAAAAGCATTTGAGCTGTCTTATTGATAGAGACAATTCAATTCTAGAAATGTTATTCTTGGCCGTTGAAGGAGGTTTTCCTCACATTTTGGTGTATTTTAACCCTTCGATGGTCTAAATTCTTTGAATAGACCTTGTGCTGTAATCAATGTCTAACTTAGTTTTTATTTTCATTGCAGTGGTTGATTTTTCCTGAACAAGATCAATGATTTTTTAATACGTCTTTCTCCAATTTTATTTGGTCTACCTGTGGGTTTTAAACTCTTATAACTTTGTTTTTTTATTCAATAAATTACTAAAAACATACTTTGATCTTCATGTTTGTTCGCTTATTTGTTGATAAGTGGAATTTAGTTTTCCATCTTGAATAATCACAGCTTTTTCTTCTTCAGACAAGGTTTATCCTCTTCCATGGCAACAATGAATTGTAAAAATGGAAATAGAAAAAATATGTTTTGTAAAGCAGGAAAACTAATGTTTTTATTTTTGTTCTTATCTTTCTGTCACCATTTTTGATTGTATTTAATTAATTTAAGCCCTAAAAATATATAAATATAAAGAACTATAAAGACTAGAACAAACAAACATATATTTTTAGTCGTGAAAAGACTCAGAAACAAAACTTGAAAATATATGATATTCTGCATTTTAATTTATATCTGTTCTTATTATTGCAGTCAGTGACCGAGTAAAACGTGAACAATATAAAGTTATGAACTTTAACTTCTTTCTGATTTTTCTCTGAACAATAAAAAATAAAGTGTGATTCCAAAGTGTGACGGTTAGATCAACATAAACTACTAATATCCTGTTTAACTGCTATAGAACCATCAGAGCAGCAGATTCTAAAGTCTGGTCCAGATAAGGAGCTCTACAGTGAGGCTGACCGTCCATCATAGCTGTCTAACCTGGACGCTCACATCTCTGGAACCGTTGGAGCTCATTTTTAATCAGGTTCATCTGGATAAACTCACCACAGATTTGATGTTTTTAGAACGACTTTCTCACCTGAAATCATCTGAATACTACATTTTGTGTCACAATCACAGTAGTATTCCCAAAATACTTGTGTTTCCTCTGAAAGTTTCCTCCTGGGTCTTTGCTGCTGGTCTAAATGCATTGTGGGTTATTTGGCTCCAAGTCCACACTAGTCTGGTCTGATGATCCTCCATAATGTGGGCGGAGCCAGAACACATCCAGGTATTTCATCTGTTCTTGATCAGATGCTACTTTGAACTGGATCAGTACTTGGTCTCTGACTGATGACGTTTTAGAAGAACACCAGAACTCAAGTACAGACCAGTACGGTCTAGTCCTGATTGATGAGCCAAAACACCAGCAGAGCATTCTGGGATTTGTAGTAATAACAGTACATGTGCTCTATAATACCAGCTCTAGTAGTCATCTGGTTTTGCATCACGGTCCAAATATAATTACATTGCAGGCCAGAGTTTGACACCTATGATTTAGAGCATTTTCTTCATGGTATAAACCTGACATTGTGTTGCAGGAGACGCTGCTATTGGAGAGGCTGTCATTGGCTTTTTTCTCTCTACATGCATGGAAAAGCTGCAGTCAGGGTTTGTGTCTTGTGTCTGTGGCTTCCTCACAAATGTTGACTTTATTTTAGGTGACAGGAAAGATTTTTGAACACCATGTTTCTATGATGTGTTGATCCATCACTGTGCTAACAATGCAGTCTGACAACTATTCCCTCACATTCACACCTAGAGGCAGTGAAGACTCACTAATATTAACCTGCATGTTATTGTGTTGTGGGAGGAAGCCTGTTGTTTATTGTTTGTGTGTTTTTTATGTCTTCAGCAGCACACTCCAGCATTCCAAGGCTTTCTGAAGGAGATCCTGAGCATTTAGTCCCCTCAGCCTCTCACTTTGTTGTGGAAAGTGATGTGTTCCTCATGCAGGGAGAATGTTAGGCCACTCCTTTCTTCATGTGTCTTCAGGACTCAGCCCTGCTGTTGTTCATGTTCTGCTCACTGGAAGTCCTGAAACTGCAGCTGCTACACTGGAGGACTGTCCAGACCTGGACATCAGAGGAACAATCACACTCTATGATCATTTAAACAATAACCTGTTTCCTTCCATGTTCTATTTATTCCACAGTGGGGCACCTTTTTATTCTATATCCAGTGTCCTTGAGGGCTCATAGTGATGTTTATGACTAATCCAAGCCTGGGAGCTGATGAGAATTTTATGAATTACTTTTGTTATGTTAAAAATGAAAATGTGGATTGTAGAGTGACTCAAATGCCAGTCATCTGTGAAGACAGTGGAGTTTATCTGCACCCACCATGTTCCAGCGTTTATTATTTAGTGTTCAGGGATCCGTTTCACAAAGCAGGTTTAGTGAAAACTCTGAGTCTGTTAACCCTGAAATGAGGGAAACTCAGAGTTTTTCGTTTCACAAAGAGAGGTAACTTCAGCTCTCCGTCAGTTACCATAGTAACAGTCTATGAAACTAACCTGGTTGGGACCAGGTTTATCTCAGTAAACCTCGAGTTTCTCTCTGTCTCCACCCTCTTTCAGTCACATGCTATTTGATTTCCTCATTCATTCATTCATTCATTCATTCATTCATTCATTCATTCATTCATTCATTCATTCATTCATTCATTCATTCATTCATCAGGTGAGTTTTGGTGTAGTCTAGTTCTGCCGTCTATAAATGTCATGTCCTTTTATTAACGATCCAGTGGATGAAGGAGCAGCATTACTGCACAGAGAATTAAATATTCATAGATGTTCTCGCATTTCCTGACAATTATCTTTTTGAACGGTACCGTTTCACGTCACAGTCCATAATCTACATACAACCTAATCCATCCTTACATTTACAGAATCACCAACCTCAGTCATTCTCTCACATCCCAGCAGATGTTGTGTGTTGCACTGCGGTTCTTTGCAAATGGAAGTTTTTTATATAATCTGGGAGATGCAGAACACTTCAGTAAGACAACTGTATGCAGGACGGTCAGAAAAGTGAGTCTGGCCCTGAAATGACTTTTACCATCTTTGTGGTTTTCCCTGGAAATAAACCTGTCAGAGCCATCAAGGAGGAGTTCCACAGGATTGCAGGTGAATGATGTAGAGATCTGTTAACTTAATTTAAATCATATTCTGTTAATGACATTGTGCTGCAACCTCAGACTGGGATTAGTAATTTTAATTTCTTTTAGGATTTCTCAGTGTGATTAGCTGCATAGATGGAACACACATCCCCATCACAGCTCCCTCACATAATGAAGCTGATTATGTGAACAGGAAGTCCATTCACAGCATAAATGTGCAGGTAGGTTACAGGTAGATTGACTATGGTTTCAAAATGTTAAAGACTGCATCATAGTTCAACATCAGTCATTCTCTGAACTGTCAAGATCATATGTGATGCTGCATACATCATTTCTAATGTGGAGGCCAAGTGGTCTGGGTCTGTTCATGACTGGAGGATTTATCATGAGTCTAACCTGAGCAACAGACTGCAACGTGGTAAACAGCCTAAAGATTTTCACAATATAATTCACTTGTCTCCCTCCTTTAATATACTCTAATGTATCCACTATACATTACAGGAGAGTTTGATGGCCTTCTGCTGGGTGACAGGGGTTACCATGCCAACCCAGGCTGATGACCTCATACCCTGACCCTGAACCAGGCCCCCAACAGAACTTCAACCAGGCTCACTGCAGGATGAGAGCCTGGGTGGAGATGACCATAGACCTGCTGAAAGCCTGTTTCCAGTGTCTACATCACCTCAGGGTGACTCCTGAGAGGCCTGTGATATTATTGTGGCATGTGTTGTTCTTCATAATATTACCACTATTAGAGGAGAGCAACACTCTGCCCTACAAACTGAAGACCCAGATGATGACCTCATCCACCTGCCAGCTGTCCAGGACAGCAGAGCAGTCAGAGACACCATATGCAATAATCACTGCAGAGTTTAAGTCTCATTAAGATTTCCAATTCAAGTGGTGTAGTCCTCCGCTTCCCCGTTGCCATGGTGACTCGTAGAATCGGCGCTGCATTGATACTGGCTTTTCAGAGTTGTGGTGCACGCACTTAACTCCGGGTGAAACTACTCTGAGTTGATTTAACCAACTCAAATCAGCCGTTGTGAAACTGAAAACTCAGAGTTTTCTATCTCAGAGTAGATCAACTCAGAGTTCAGGGTTACACTCAGAGTTTGTTGAACCTGCTTCGTGAAACGGACCCCTGGAGTGTTTTTCACGGCCTCCTTTACATTATTTCATCATATGACACGTTTTCACAACATGTTGAAAAATCGCATTTTTTTTCGACATAGTATAGTAAGGCGTTTTTTTTGCGCCAAAATTCATGATGATTTTTTTTTTTTCAAAGAAAACCTTTCTGGAGTGTTTTTCAGGGCCTCCTTTACATTATTTCATCATATGACACGTTTTTACAACATGTTTGAAAAATCGCATTTTTTTTCAACATAGTATACTATGGTGTTTTTTTTGCGCCAAAATTCATAATTTTTTTTTCAAAGAAAAACTTTCTGGAGTGTTTTTCACGGCCTCCTTTACATTATTTCATCATATGGCACGTTTTTACAACATGTTTGAAAAATCGCATTTTTTTTTCAACATAGTATAGTAAGTCGATTTTTTTGCGCCAAAATTCATGATGATTTTTTTTTTCAAAGAAAACCTTTCTGGAGTGATTTTCACGGCCTCCTTTGCATTATTTCATCATATGGCACGTTTTTACAACATGTTGAAAAATCACATTTTTCAACATAGTATCCTATGGCGTTTTTTTGCGCCAAAATTCATGATTTTTTTTCAAGGAAAACCTTACCATAGTGTTTTTCACAGCGTCCTTTACATTATTTCATCATATGGCACGTTTTTACAACATGTTTGAAAAATCGCATTTTTTTTCGACATAGTATAGTAAGGCGGTTTTTTTTGCGCCAAAATTCATGATGATTTTTTTTTCAAAGAAAACCTTTCTGGAGTGTTTTTCAGGGCCTCCTTTACATTATTTCATCATATGGCACGTTTTTACAACATGTTTGAAAAATCGCATTTTTTTTTCGACATAGTATAGTAAGTCGATTTTTTTGCGCCAAAATTCATGATGATTTTTTTTTCAAAGAAAACCTTTCTGCAGTTTTTCACGGCCTCCTTTACATTATTTCATCATATGGCACGTTTTTACAACATGTTGAAAAATTGCATAACTTTTTTGGTCTACATTGAAGGATTTTTTCTAAACCACCCTTTGGGGTCTATATTTGAGGTTTTAGGTGGAATATTCCTTTTAACCAGCCCCTAAGGTCTCTTTGAGGATTTTGGATGGAATACTCAGTTAAACCAACATTTTAGGTGCATGTCCAAGGATTTTTGGTGAAATGTTCCTTTAAGGTGGATGTGTGAGGACCTTGTAGGTGGAATACTTCCTGAAACCAACCTTTTAGGTCAACATTCAAAGATTTAAGGTGGAATATTCCTTTAAACCAACCTAAATTTCATGTTTTGATCATTATCAAGTGGGAAACCTCAATCCAGACTCCTCATAATGACGTTTGAGATTCATGCTGCTGTTATTTGTTTAGTCCAGACTAAATGACAGAAATCCACAACTGTAATTTTATTTCAGGACTTGGTTATTAAATGTCAAAACAATCCATGTGACTCTAAAAACTCAACAGCTTTACAAACTCTAAGATTAAACTCTCCGCAAGGATCCAAAATAAGTTGGACTTCTACATGAGAGCTTTAATTATTCTTCATCTGCTCCCTGAAAAGTTTGGTCAATAAAAAAGACAAAAACTAATATTTTCAGCTGAACTAAAGACAGACTTTGTGATTTTTCTGCTCACATGTTGTGTTGTTGTAAACTTACTCTTTCAAATAAATATCCTCCTAACCCCCTGGAAACCAGCGTTTGTCCTGTTCTTGTGTTGCTCCTCGGCAACCCTAGACAACCGGGTCGTAATATTTTTTGGGCAACACACCATACTATGACGTTTTTACAATGACGGTTCTACTATGGAACCAGTTTGACATGTTCAGGCGTTCTTTGTGTGAAAACTCAGAGATTTCAGGTATCAGAAGGTGGTTTTCAACTTTCTTTGTTAACTTTCTGCTTCAACTTTAAACTAAATTTCCTTGAATAAGCCAGCCCTCTGGACTTCCAGTAAGTTGTGTTCCTATTGGCTGTCCAGGTGGCTGCTTGGTGTTATCAGGAACACCTGAGCAGCTCAGTGTCTTCCTGCTTTATTTATCTGCAGACAAACATTTCCTCTGTTTCTCTTCACCAGTGAACCGGGTTTGGCTTCGTTGCTTTAGGTTGTTCTTTAGGTGTTGGCTTGCAGCTTCCAGCAGTAAAATCGTCTTTAATGTGTTTCTTGGTGTGTTTTAGGGCTTTGTACTGGATAGTTGTCTTGGTAAATGTGGTTCTTTAGCCACAGTTAGCACATGGTGCTAATGTGTGCAGTGATTAGTGGATTTGCTGCAGCTGAGTTGTGTCTTTATCTTGGCTGTAGTGAGTCTTTAGAGGTTTTTTGGTCAGACGCATTCTGTATTCTTGTTTAAGAACCAGCGTTGGTTGTCCAGAAGGTAAGAGTTCCTGTCCTTATTCTCTGTTCTCAGAGGTTCTCTGGTAGGCTGCAGGAGACTTTAGTGTTTGGGTTGTGCTAGTTTGGTTTTTAGAGCAGCAGAAACATTTTTCAGCAGTTTGAGCAGGAGAAGGTGAGCTTCAGAGTAGAAATGAGAAGGAAACCTTCTTGACCCGTGTGGTGAGGTCCTGTACCAAGAGTTTGAGCAGGTTGTGAAGAGTCTGTAGTTCTTTGGTCTGAAAGCACAAGAAGAGTCGACTCATTAAAGGAGAAAACAGGAGATATTGTTGGTTCTTCTGTCACTCTGCAGTTTCCAGTTTCCTTAGACTGAATATCAAGTTTATATATTAAATGATTTCCCATGTGACCCCAAGAAGACTTCAATAAACTCCCTCCATCCCCTGGACACAACATATTTTATTACCATGTTAATTTTATTATTTTTTAAAAATATGTTTTTGACTTTTAATCATAGTTTTAGCATAGTTTTTTTCTCTTTGCTTGTTTAGTTTTGTCATCTGTGTGAAAGGTGCTAAACAAATAAAGTTGAATTGATAAACTGAATAATTGACTAACTCATGATTGTGACAACAGAAGTATTTTCATTGTGATTTAAGGGTTGGTTTCATTGTTAAGGTTGGGGTTGAAATCTTGACAGAAAAAAAGATTTAAGAAATAAACCACATTTAAAAAAAGCAATTAAATCAAAGGAAAAAAACATTTAATACAATAAAACTTTTAAAAAGAAAATTAAACATTAAATACATTAAATTATATTAAACAGACAAAATATTTAATTAAATAATTAAACATAAGATACACACCATGTAATTCTGAAATTAAACAATTTTTAAACAAAAATATTAAACATTAAAGATGAAATATTTTAGATAAACTTTTAAAAAATACAGTTAAACAAGAAGAAAATTAAGCATTTAAAAAATACAAAACATTAAATTAGATTATTAAACCTTTAAAAAGACAAAACATTTAATTAAAAAATTAAATGTTTAATTTGAAAATGAAATCTTAAAGACAATAAAACTCAAAATAGGAATTCCACAGAAAATTCAATGAAGCATTTAAAAAGAAAATTAAACATGAAAAGGTGGTAAAACATTTAAAAAGAAAAACCTTAAAGATTTAATCGAAAAATTAAATATTTTGAAAGAAAAGGAAATTTTTCAAACAAGCCAATAAAATATTTGAAAAAACAACAAACATTAAAAGAAAACATTTCAAAATCAAGTCAGACATTAGAAAAGAATAAAAGGTGAGAAAAGAGCAAAACTAAACAATTAAGAAGAATCAAACTAAAGACAAAACATTTGAAAAGACACCAGTTAAACTTTAGAAGATCAAATTAAACAGAAGAGACAATGAAACGATCAAAAAGAGCAAAAACAGATAAAGGTATTAAAGCGTTTTCTAGTCTGAAACGAAAACATCAAGTTGTTTCTTCAAACATTTCCTCTTTGTATGTTCTTAGTTTGATTGTGGACAGATTTACTAAGAACTCATTTCAGAAAAATGCTTTCCAGATAAAGTCTACTAGTAGTTGAAGGCATTAATCAAACTAATGTTATCTTCTGATCTCCACCAACTTTACTGTTCAGTGAAGAGAATCAAAATTTGTTGAGGATTTCTAAAAAACCCACAGGTGAAGGTCTGAGAAGAACTCAGATCGATGGTCTAAATGTGAAATCAAGACTCATGGTCACAAGTTTTAAGGCTTCTGTTAACCAGAAAGTTCAAACTAACAGAGAAGTACTGAGAAACTTTTAAGATTTCAGTCCTCAGACTGTCTAAAGGTTCAGACTAACAGAGAACTACTCAGGAACTTTTAAAACTTCAGCCCTCAGACTGTCTGAAGGTTCAAACTAACAGAGAACTACTCAAGAACTTTTAGGATTTCAGTCCTCAGACTGTCTGAAGGTTCAAACTAACAGAGAACTACTCAGGAACTTAGAAGATGTCAGTCCTCGGACTGTGTGAAAGTTAAATCTAACAGAGAACTACTGTGGGACTTAGAAAATTTCAGTCCTCAGACTGTCTGAAGGTTCAAACTAACAGAGATCTACTGTGGGACTTAGAGAATTTCAGCCCTCAGACTGTGTGAAAGCTCAGGTCCTGAGGACTCGGGAGGTGTGGAGGCTTTGGAAAGTCTTGGAACTGAGGGTTCAACCCTCCAGCACAAAGGCTGAAGTCCAGCCTCCTGAGAAAAACGGTCGAGTCGAGACTCAAGTTAAAAAAAAAACTTGAAAACGACAAAAAATAGATGATAAATGCGCAAAAAAAAGAAGAATTAGTATCTGAGCGAGTAGCTCAGGGGATAAGAAGACAGACTACCAAGTGGAAGGTCGCGGGTTCAAGACCCACCACCGGCATTTTATCTTTGTTTGTCTTTGTCAGGATTTTGATAAAATTTAAGAAGGGTCTGGTCTTGAACCAGCGACCTGCAGCTCCATAGGCAAATCCTTAACTCACTGAGCTACACATCAGATGAAAAGAAATAATTTCGTCGTCCCTTTGGCAACGTAGTTTCTGAAGTGACCACATGGGTGGAGCCAAGGCGGAGTGTGGGTGGAGTCAGGGCGGAGAGTAGGCGGGGAGGTGGGTGGCGCCCCCCCCCTCTACTCCCCCACCGCCCACCACACCTTCCCCTGCCCAACGAGTTCTTCAAGTCTCCACGGGTTTTCCCGAGTTTCTGGAGTTTCCACGAGGTCAGAGGCAGAACAAGCTGTCATGAAGAGGTGTTGAAGTCGGCAAGGATGGACTGACTTTTTACAGCGACTAGAAGGAAGACGACTAGAAGAGCAGGTCTTTAACCACCATCCATAAAATCCATGGAGTCGCTCCAGAGAAATGAAGGGAGGTCAACTTTTATCAACCTCCATCCAGATGTTCTACCTGATATCTTTACTTGGACATTTTTAGCACCACAAACCTTTAGTATCAAACTTTATTATCATTTATTAGGACTTTAATGGAATCCACCTGCAGATCTAGTTTTTGTTGACAAACTTTATTCTTGTCGTTGTGGGACTGCAGTATTAAGACTCTTCCTTCTATTTGACCTCATGTTTATTAGTTTTAGTGGAGAAACTTATTTTAATTGTCCATTAGTCTCTTAAAAACCAAATAATAAATTGGATTAGTCAAGAGGTTTAAATTTCTTACTTTGTCATATTTTAAATATGACAAAAAATATTAAAAAAAAGCGTCTTGAGACAATTTGACCTGCAATTGCTGTTATATAAATAAAATTGAATTAAAATTGTATGTATCTTGTAATGTTGGAGTAATTCAGCCATATATGTTGGAAAACACATTTTCTTTGTCCATTAATCTGTTGATTGTTTTCTCCAGTAATTCATTTCTTGTTTTGGTTTGTAAAATGTCAAACCCAAATATATTCAGTTTACTGTCATAAAAACCAAAAAGATTTACATTCATGAAGCAGGAATCAGGCAGTTTTTCACTTTTTATCTTAGTTTAGTCATAAAGATAGTTGATAATGTGTGAATTGTTGCAGCTTGTGAGCCGTAAAAGGTTTTAATCTTTGGGGCCGAGTGTCAAAAAACATTTAGAAACCAACATCAACAAAACACTCAAAGATTTGAACATCATTAAAGGGAAATCCAACTTTTGCATGACAATGTCTAATTAAAGGACATTATTTCCAACGTAAATGTGTGATATTCATCCTCTGGAGCTTTCTCTTCACATCGTCTTCCACCTGGACTGGTTTGGTCGGGAGCATGTGCAACAAACATTTGAAAAACTGCACTTTAACATCAATGAATGACACTGAAGTTTAATCTCTACATAAATGAGACTGAGTCTGGATGTGCTGCTCTGTCATTAACTCCTAAGTTTAGGGAAAGTTCAAACAAAAGAGGACAGTTCAGATAAGACTTGAGAATGAGCTTATTTTGAACAAACATCTCAGACTTTCTGAGCTTCAGCACCTCTAGCAAGATATTTTAACAACAAGCAACTCCAGAGATCCAGAAGCTGGAGAGAGTTAGCTTTAGCTGAGCCAAAGAACATGTGGGACGCTAACCTAGCAAACATTTCAGACTTTTCTCTGTCAATTCTGAGAAATAATTTCCTATTTAATGACAGAGCGACACATCTGAACTCAGTCTCATTAAAACAGACTCTAATTCAGTGTCATCCATCCATCCATATTAAAGTACAGTTACCCAAAATGTTTGTTGCATGAGCTCCAACAAAACCTGTGCAGGTAGAAGGCCACTTTGACAAACAGGAAGTAGACGATTCCAAGCAGATTTATAGAAGGGGGAACCGGACTGTACTAAGTGTGGTCCAGTATAGAGGGGTGTTTTGTGGGTTTTTAAGGCTGATAATGATTATTAGTGAGACATTTGGAGTAGATATTCATTTGCAGTAAATGAAAGTATTTAAAATCTTGGAGTTAAACTTAGAAGAACACAAACTCTAACAGAAAACTTTGTTGATACGTTTTTGTTTTGTTTACAGATGTTAAGTTAAAGGAGTTTTATTCGTGGCATATAACCAATCAAATCACTCCAGAGGACAGAGCGACCACAGGTAGATAAAGGTTCAGAGCCAAAGTAGCGCCATTTTTCAATTGATTCATTACCATAAATCAGTAAAAAATAAAATACTGATAATCAGTAAATCAGTCAGCCCACAATTACTACAATTTACAATGTATGTCTCTTTCCTTTGACTTGTTATTTGTACAATATACGATGTATATTATGGTGTTTTTTCATACCAAAGGCTGTACTATGATGTTTTCTAAGAGACATACGATGCTACTCTGGTTGTTCTGGCTCTGGGCTGCTGCACTCCTCCTCTGTTGTTTTCTGGATTGTACTCAGCTGCATGCCTTCGTCCACCAGGCCTCCGTTGACTCGTCCCGCCTGCCGTCTCTGGAGCTGAAGCTGGATTGGAACAGACCAAAGTACAGTCCAATCATGATGCCAGCTGCCTCTCAAAAGGCTCCTTCATCTGGCAGGTGGCAGCACTTCTTCTGAGGGGAAGCTGAGCTGGTCCAGCAGAACTTTGGAGATGTGTTCCAGTGGTTGGTGGATGTGTGGGGAGATAGAGAGGGACCTTTGAAATGTTCAGAAAGGAAAACAGGGAACCCGTTGGTAGTTTTAGTTTAGGGTGCTACTGCGGTGTGTTTTGGGGTTTTAAGAGGTGAACAGGAAGAGGTTTTTTTTCGTATTGATTATCTTTTACATTGTTCCTGGTTGGAATGTCCATCAATGTCAACGTGAAGTTCACTTTTAGTTCTGTTTATTTATTTTTATTTTACTAACACCCATTTGCTTTTAACCCCCTCACATGTTGTGTTGTTGTAAACTTACTCTTTCAAGTAAATACTCGTCTAACCCTCTGGAAACCAGCGTTTGGACTGTTTTTGTGTTGCTCCTCACCTACTTCAGACAGCCGGGACAAAACAACGTTTTGTGGACTAAAGGCTTTTCTATGACGTTTTTTTGAACGACCTGCTATACTATGAAGTTTTTAGACCAAAGGCTATTCGATGGTGTTTTTTTGATGACATGCTATACTATGATGTTTGTTTGGCGACATCCTATACTATGACGTGTTTTGGACGACATGTTATACTATGACGTTTTAAGAGCAACATGCTAAACTATGACAATTTTAGAGCGACATGCTATACTATGGACATTTTCTGGACCAAAGGCTATACTATGACATTTGTTGGGAACATGCTATACTATACGCTTTTTTAATTGACATATTACTAGGATGTGTTTTTTTTTTTTTTTTTTTT